>NC_053429.1:565387-656030 GCF_007990345.1 Gossypium hirsutum
TCCAACCCATTGAATCGACAGTCAGATACAAATTAATGGTCTCCCGGAGTTGGCGGTACTAGCACTGGAGGACTGGACAAATATTGTTTATCTTATCAAAGGTCACTTGGCATCCTCGTTCCATTCTCCCGGGTTATGTTTCGAAGAAGCCGAAAGATTGGGTCGCTTTGGTTGGTAAGTTGAGCGATAAATCGGGGATGTAATTTAATCTCCCTAAAATCCTCTAACTCCTTTTGCGTGCGTGGAGGTGGTAATTCTTGGATGGCTTTTATTTATCTGGATCAACTTCGATACCTCTTCACTGACAATGAAGCCTAGCAACTTTCCCGAGGTAGCCCGAATGTACATTTGGCTGGATTAAGCTTTAGCTGAAACTTTCTCAGCCTTTCGAACAACTTCTTGAGGTTCATTACATGCTCTTCTTCTCCTCGAGATTTAGCAATCATATCATCGACGTAGACCTCTATTTCTTTATGCATCATGTCATGATAACGTCACATAGCCCTGAATGTTGCCCCAGCATCTTAACCCGAATGCATCACCTTGTAGCAGACTTCCCCACATTGTTATGAGGTAGTTTTCTCCATATCTCAAGGCCATCTTGATCTGATTATACCCGGAATCATCATAAAGAAACAATGAATGTTTTGCTGTGTTGTCCACCAACGTGTCAATATGTGGCAAGGGAAAATTATCTTTTGGGCTTGCTCGATTCAGGTCACGGTAATCCACGCACATTCGTACTTTTCCATCTTTCTTTGGTACCGGGACTATGTTAGCCACCCATTCTGGATATTTGGAGGCTTGTAGGAAGCCAGCGTCAAATTGCTTCTTGACTTCCTCTTTTATTTTCAACAGCATTTCGGGCCTCATCCGTCTTAATTTTTGCTGGATGGGCTTGCATTCTGGCTTTAATGGGAGCTTATGGACCACTAAATCTTCATCTAGCCCTGGCATGTCCTGGTATGACCACGCGAAAACATCTTTGTATTCGCGAGTAAAGTGATCAAACTATGCCTGGTACTTTCTGAAATAGAAGTCCAATCTTCACTTCTTGTTTCCTCTCTTCAGTGCCCAATTTATGTTTCCACAGATTCTTCATGAGGCGAACCTGTTTATCCTCTTGTTCCACCATTCTTAACAATTCAGAGACGAGACATAATCTTCAGCATTTTCTTCGGCTTCAAATTCTCCTAAGCAAACAGCCTTCTCAAAATCATTTCAGATTCGTAACGGGCTTATTCATGTCGTCAATATCTGAGCACCTGAAAGTTGAATGGAAAAGGAAGCTATCGGGGACATCCAAGTATTGGAAACAACAAACAAAATGTTATGTCATGGCAATGAGGCAAATGTAAGGATAGGCTATGAAATGAGAAAATGATTATGAAATTAGTGATAATGCGAAAAATCGTGACAAAATGCATCTTCATTGATATTCACTTAAATGATAAAGAGCGAATGCAAGCTCCTACAAAAGAATTCCATTATATCTAAGGACACAATAGAAGGTTGATGTTTAGCATTACTCTGAAGGCTTATAAACTACAAGAAGCTCCTCAGCAATCCAATTGTTCACATGAAACCAGGAGGGCAAGGGCGTATCCTCGAGACATCTTTACTTGCACCAGCTTCTTTGTCAATGACATTTATACTGACATTCTGAAAATCCCTTTCAATTAATCCCAGCATGTTTCGTGGATCATCTTGTCCAGGGTACATCATTCCCGCAGATGTAAATGTTTTTGACAAAGGAGGGTACTCTATTGGTTCCCATTCTGGTTCTCGGCCCAAAGTTCTTGCAATTCTTCTCTCTTGATCCTTCTTCCACTGTCTTCTTCTTTGGCGCATGTCAGGCTGGAACCCCAAACAGTATCGGGCCTTGTGGTGCACTGGCTTTAAAGCCCTAACTATTCCTTGCAGATGTCTCCCTAAACCTCTTCTCGCACGAGCTCCCCTTCCTACGGTCAACTTGACACCCATTCTGGTATTTCTCGACAGTTTTGGCATCGGAATTCTATTTCCCTCAGTGACGAAAGTGGCATTGATGAATTCAAGGGATCGAAAGGAACATTCCACTGCGTCCTTGCTTACTTCCAGGTATGGCGCATCAGCAGAGATAGATGCGACGATGTCTTCTTCGCCCTCGACTGTGACCAAACAGCCATCCATGATGAATTTCACCTTTTGATGGAGGGATGATGGGACTGCTCCAGCAGAATGAATCCAAGGTCTTCCCAAAAGGCAGTTATAAGAGGGTGTAATGTCCATGACTTGGAATTCGACCTCATAGATGTAGGGGCCCACTTCCAAAGGGATTTCGATCTTTCCCATGACTTCGCGCTTCGTCCCGTCGAATGCCCTTACCATGGAATGGCAGGGCTTTAAGTAGACAAATCCATCGGTATTCTGGAAAGCGTAGCCAATGGCATAACATTTAACGCTGACCCATTATCGATGAGTACGTTCGGTATTATGTAGCCCTTGCAGCGGGTCGTGATATGCAGCGCTTTCGCCGAACCTCTACCATTTAGCGGTATCTCATCATCACTAAAGAGATGAAGTTGTCCGCATTCAGATTGTTTACCCACCTATCAAGCTTTTCGACAGATATGTTGTTGGCCACGTAAGCTTGATTTAACACCTTCAATAAAGCGTTCCGGTGTGGCTCTGAATTTAACAGTAGAGATAGAACTGATATTCGTGCTGGCTGCTTGCTCAATTGTTCCACCACACTATATTCGTTGTGCTTAATAAATTTCAAGAATTCTTGAGCTTCTTCCTCATTCACAGGCTTTTTAGTTTCTTGCACGGGTGGAATTTCTTGCTCGACTTCGACCTCGTGCATCACTGCTTTCCCTTTTTGCTTCGAGTCGCTACTTTTCTTTACCGGTTCAACTTCTTTAGAATAGCATCGTCCACTTCGAGTAAAATGACCTACCTCCCCAACATCTTTAATTATGGCTTTGGACTTTTCAACTTCCGGTGTAACGATATTAACATCATATCTCTACGGTACTGTTTTGTTGTCCTTATACGGGAAAGGAGATGGTACTTCAATTACCATCTGTGGTTTCAATGGCTCTCTCATCGCATCGTAATAAATTACCAACGGTCGCTCAGCACTATAAGGGGGCCCTGATGATTGGCTATCAGAGACGCATACTTCTCTTTCGTTGGCATCTTCACTCTTGTTAAGGACCTTGATCTCCTTATTATCCATCCGGTCTTGAAGTAACCTTTTAAAGTCCTCACATGACTGAATGTCATGTCCAACAATCCCATGAAAATTGCAAAAACTTTGACCGTCTTCTCCAAAATTCTATCAGAGTGACAGAGCAATCCTTTCTTAACCAATACCTCCCAGATTTTCTGCAGAGGCGTCCTTATTTCTGATACACATCTTCTGACCTTCCATTAATCCTCTTTCCCCACTGTGCTCACATTCCCTTCGGTATGGTTAGGGAACGGGTTTCCCGTGGCGTTACTAGCACTATCGAATCGTAGGATACCCGCGTCAATGAGTCCTTGAACTCTCCTTTTGAAAGCGAGACAGTTCTCAGTAGAGTGCCCTTGGTTCCCTGCGTGGTATGTACAACTAGCGTTTGGATCGTACCACTTTGGGTATGGAGGTTTAAGGGGTGCCATGTAATGGGGAGAAATTAGCTGTTTTTCTAAAAGTTTTGGGTACAATTCCCCATACGACACAGGGATGGGGGTAAATTGCGGTCTCTCGGGATTATGCCTTGATGGTCTTGGTTCGTTTTTGGGTTGGCTTTGGGCGGGTACCGTGTTTTGTGGGAAAGTGGTGACGGGTCTTTGGTTGTTCGTGGCGTATACGGGGCAGGACGGATGTGGTGTTTGGTAGTAAGGGGTTTGAGGGGGATAATAGAAATTCGAGGGTGGATAATTTCGAGGTCGGGGTTGGTTAGGATACGAATTGAGAATGTAACGACTCCCAGTTCCCACCATGTGGGCTTCTGGCTCATTCTTCCTTAAGGGTGCTGCTTTTTTTGAGCCTTCTGATCCTTCCATTCTACCGCTCTTGACGGTATCCTCTATGAGTTCACCAGATGTTACAATATCCGCAAACTCTTTCGTGGCACTTCTCACTAATTTGTCATAAAACGGCGCCTTTAAAGTATTGATAAAGAGAACGGTTATCTCCGTTTTTGTTAATGGGGGTTCCACTTGAGCTGAGACGTCTCTCTATCTCTGCGCATACTGTCTAAAAGTCTCTGATGGCTTTTTCTCCATCATTTGCAAGGTCATACGGTCTGGCACCATATCGGATACATGCTTGTACTGCTCGCAAAATGCTGACGCCAAGTCCTTCCAGGATCAAATCTTTTCTCTACTAAGTTGATTGTACCACCGAAGAGCTGACCCTGTTAGACTATCTTGAAAGCAATGTATGAGTAGTTTATCCTCGTTCACATAACCGGTCATTTTTCGACAGAACATAATGAGATGTGCTTTTGGGCACCTTGTCCCATCATACTTCTCAAATCAGGCACTTTGAACTTCGGAGGCAAAATTAGATCAGGTACCAAACTGAGTTCCTTGGCACCTAGTGCGGAGAAGACTTCAGTGCCTTCTATTACTTTGAGTCTTTCCTCTAGACTCCTATATTTTGCGTCATGGTTATCCAATTTCAACTTGGCTACCTCTGCTGGGTCATCCAGATCTGGAACTAGTGGATTAGCAGGACTAGCCCCTGGGTTCGACGCTAACATTCCTTGCCCCAAATTAGTGGGTGGAGCAGGTGGCATAGGTCGATGTTCCAAGCCAGTGGGTTCCTCTTGAGTATACCCTCTTTGTATTGTATATGCGGGCGGTGGAGTGAATCCCGGGGGATAGAGTGGATCTTGATCATGGTGAATTCTTGATTGAGGTTCCATAACATCGGGGTTCTGCATTTTTCCTTTGACCAAAGTTGTCATCATCTCCATCATTTTAGCCATCTGATCTCTTTGCTCGAGAGATTCCTCTCGAGATCTCACCATTAGGTCTCTCGTCTCTTGTTGCGATTTGGCCAGTTGCTCTTGTAATTCCTTTTGAGCCCTTTCTATCCTTTCAATTCTCTTATTGAATTCATTCTCCATTACTCTAGCTTGTCAGCGCGTTTTATACGGATAACGTGGTTCCAGTCTTGAAGTCTTGCAACTGCGAATTGTACGTTTTAACCTCAGCGAACGAGTATGGGATATGCAATGAATGAATTGATGCATGAATGAATGCATGAATGTCAAATGAATGTCAGTTATGAATGAAATGCAAGAAATTGGTGTTGATTTCAAGATAGCCCCATATTTAGGCATTTCATTTATCAACATAGTCTATTACACAAAGTTCTCATTTTTCCAACAGTTACACAAATTTCCTAGCCACATTGCCTTGTTTCTTCACTTGCTCTAAAAACTCTGATATGCTAGATCTTTGGCTCGGAGGGAATTGGCAACTGAGAACTTCGGCTTCATCTGATAATTGAACAACTTGCATAGCCGCTTTACAAATTTCATTGATCAAGAAGTCAAGTTGCATTTCTTTTTCTTTGAGAGTTCCTTCATACGCGTGAATGTCTCTATCGTACTGCTCACTCTTTTCTTCTAGAGCCTTCAAGAGGTTATCTAATTGTTGTTGACGAGATTGCAGCATATTTTCTAGATCTCGTGTTTTCCTTTTTAATTCTTGATGTTCAGACTGACTATTTGCCAATTTTACAGTCACTATTTTATACTCGGCGTTCTTCCTTCTTAACTCTATCACAGCGCGCGCAGCCTTTTCCTCCTCTTTCTTTGCTTTTCCCTTCCAAAACTCCATTCCTCCCTTGATATTGCTAATTTCTTCCTTCCATTCTGCTGTCGACTTGCCCAACCCGCTATTCTTTATAGTGTTTCTTAATTTCTTATTTTCCAAATGAAGGTCCCTTAAGTCGTTTCTCACAATCTCGGCTTCTCTTTGTACTTTTTCAGTCCTGGACCTTTCAACCTGAATTTCAATCTTCAGTTGATAGTTTTCTTCTTGAAGGGCACTAAGGTCCCGAGACATCTTGGCCTTTTCTCGTTCGAATTCTTGTCTTGCCATTTCTAGCTCAAACGGCGTTTCCTCCGAGAAAAGATTCTGGATGGTGTAGTTTGTTGATGAGATTTGCTGACTATTTACCCGTTGCTTCCTCCATATGTCGTAATCTTGGGTAAGGGTATCAACATACAAAGCTAATTCCATGAAATGAATTTCCTTCCAATACTTTGTAGTGTCTCGGACTCTCTTCATATATCCTTCACCCGCGAAAGCGAACTCGAACTGTGCTAATCCTCCAGTTGCGGGGAGGAATTGTCGCGAAGAAAATTGCCTTTGGACTAATAGCGGAGCATATCCAACTCCTCCCCATAACCCGAGTAAAGGTACCCAATCTTGGCTTCCATATTTGTATAGCAGAACTGAAGGACGGATCCAGGGTGCTCTCCATATTATATTCTCGGCGGGAAGATTCTGAAAAACTGATACCCAATGTTGCTCGGTGACTTCCTTCGGCCATTCTTTATTGAGGTAAGCTTCTAGCGGGGAGAATGTTTTAGAAAACATATGGCACGGAGTGCGCTCTACCTTCCAGAAGTGACTCAAAATCCAAACATTGAGCAACTGCGCGCATCCGATAAATCGTCCCTCCCCTTTTCTTCGGCAACTACTCAGGGACCTGAAGGTCTCGGCTAGGATGGTCGGGACAGGGTTGATTCCTTGTTTTAACCTTTCGAAGAAATCAACTACTGCAACTTCGAGATGTCCGAGAACTTTTGAGAAAATGACCAAACCGTAAATGGCCAAAGCGAATAGATTTACCCTTTTCAGCATGTTGGGATGGTTCAGAGCCAAATCTCGTAGGGAGGACCATGGAATGCAAATGGTTTCATTCTTCTTCTTTATCTGTTTTTCGGCCCATGCATCAGTCATGTCTGTCAGTCTCACTAACTTTTTCTTGAAGGTCATCGGCTTAGGCTCCTTCACATATATTTTGCCGAATTGTACATTGTCGATGCGGAGTAAAGCAGCATACTCTTCTATGGTTGGAGTCATGTCTTCTTGATTGAAGGTGAAACACTGATAAGCTGGGTCCCAGAACCGAACCATGGCTTGAATCAACTGTTCGTCTACACGGATGGTGATCAGGTGAGCTATATCTCCATACCTCTCAGTGAAAATGTCTCTAGTGTCTGAATCCCACTGATTCCAAATTCGAACCAAATCCTCAAAGTTATTTTGGCGAACATTTACAGTTATATGGTCGGGCAAATTGGCGACACACCCTTCCACTAGACTATCCCCCTTTTCTCTCTGAATTTTTAGAGACCAGTCCCAAATCACGACATTCTTCTCGGTTATTTGTGTAATTGACTCCTCCATCAGAAACCCGTTTTTTGGCAACCAACTTTTAATCAACACCTTCCTAATATGATGCCTATGATGCATGATGAAAATAAAAGTAAAAACAAACAAACTTGGTTAGTAAACACAACAAATATAATTTGAAAAACAAATTAAACTACCCAATCCAATTATTTTGCATAAACAGTGTAAATGAAAGGCAAAAGGCATTTTCCCCGTGTACTTATTTTGATGACTATAAACGGACAGAGGTTCGGCATGGCTCTAATTGGATAGCTCGTATGGTTCGTTATATGCAGTCTCGGTTCTAGACAGGTACTCGAATTGCTCGTACTATCATCTGCTAAGATCAGCACGAAGCCTCGGTCATAACCTATCACAGGCTCACGAGTTCAATTCGAGGGATTACATTTACTTATGCCTATGCGGAGGGACAAGTTAACTCACGAAAGCATAAGTCATATGTAACCCGAAAGTATTCACTAGCCTGTGCGGAGGGACGAGTTAACTCACGAAGGCGTAGCGTTTACTTTCACTTAAACGGACGGAGCCCGGGTAGAGAGCTCATGTTATGCGAAAATGCAAGTACACGGTGTGTGGGGAACAACTCATAAACCTTTACATTTCACTTAAAGAAACTAAACCAAAATTAAAACCATAAAAATTGAAACACTGAAAAACAACCAAATAAGCAAGTTAGAAGAAATATTTACAGCACGATACAAATGCAAGAATTTTGAAAACGAGATTTTCGGATCATGACCAAATATTTACTTTGAACAAGGAAATTTGAAAATTTTGACAAAATGTGTTTAATTCCAGACACGACTCTCAACAAGGCTGTCCCCAGTGGAGTCGCCAGCTGTAGCGACATAAAAATTTTGGTTTGGGGTCGCTAATTATGACAATCTAGTGAAAAAGTTTGAAAACTGAAGTTTGATTTTAAAAAAAAAGGGAGTCGCCACCGATCCTTTTCCTAGGTGTGATCGGACACCTATTAGATTCATTTTTTTTAAAACAAAAGGAAGGCTGAATTTAGGTCTACGTTAAAAGCCAGAGGAAAATTAGGGTTCGGGAGTCGGTTACGCGCGAGGAAGGTATTAGCACCCTCGCAACGCCCAAAAATTGGTATCTCATAAACACATGTTGTCTTAATTTTCAAAAATGCGAATTCAATGTAAAGTTTAGTTGTGATCTGAAAAAAAACGAGAAATTTTAGTTTATTCCGGTTTTTGAGAAGGGTATATCGCTTTAACACGAGTCAATTGACGTTCACCCAACGTAGCGATGAACTCGATGACTTAATGTTAAATCGGTATGTTGCCTTGATTATTGAAATTAATTAGCAAAACAAGAATACGATTTTCGAAATAATGCAAAGTAAAATAATATGAAATAAAAATCAATAAATGAAAGAGCTAGGGATATATTAAAACAAATAATCGAGGTGACAATAATATTAGAAAAGATGAAGGTATAATGTAATAATAGAATCGGACACGAAATTAAAATAATGAATGTATACACATAATAATAATATTAAGAATGCTTGTGTAAGATGACATATATATTTAGCGATATTAAAAATCCATACAACATACATAGAACATATATAGTATATGCATACCTTAGAAATGATAAGAATAATGATAAAACTATTTTGTACACTACATAAATACATACACACATATATATATATAGATATATAAACAATAGTATTAGAAACGTATAATATTAGAGATACACATAATAGTAAAAAAATAGATACCTAAATAATATTAAAATATACATAATAATATATATAAAATATAATATTAAAAACTTATGTACGTAACACGTATAAAAGAAATATAATATTAAATCATTTACATAATATACACATATGATTTTCAGGTTAAATACATATTTGAGTGCTAACATTACATAAAAATATACTTATATATATAATATATTAAAGTTATGTACATATATAATAAAATACATGAACAATACCACATTCAACATGTATATAATATATAATTAAAATGATAATACATACAACATATAAATTACATAACAAAACATGCACTATGATTATAATAATAATAATAAAGATAATATTGAACTAAGAAGAAACAAACACAACATTCATGAAATATTAAATAAAGTGGGATAAAAAATATTGAATATTAAGCAATACATATATACATACACATATGAAGCAAAAAAAAATTAACACATAATAATAATAATGATAATAATAACAATATTAATGATATTAATAATTCAAAAATAATGATGATATTTAATAAAAATAACAAAAGAGACGAAGAAGGACTAAAATTAAAACAATAACGAAGTTATGGGGTCAATTTAAAAAGGAAATAAAGAGGAGGGACTTAATTACAACACGCGCGTAACTAGGAGGGTCAAAAGCACAATAAATCCAGATGTTAAAACGCTGCGCAGCGTGGGGGACCAGAACGAAATCAGGGCAAAACAGCGGGGCCGAATTTAAAATATAAAAAAACTTTATTATAAAATGTTGAAAAAGCGGAGGGGCCAACTGCGCAAATAGCCCCTCCCTTAAAAACACGCGGATCCCCTGGTCAGACGGGTCGGGTCGACCCGACCCGCATCAAAACGGCATCGTTTTCTGCTTTAAGGGGGGTCCAAAACGGTGCGTTTTGGACCCTTATATAAGCCAAAATTTTTTGTTTTTTTCATTTGAAACAGCTGAGAGAAAAAAAAAGAAAAGGGGGAGGAGAGAGGGAAGCCCGGAGCGATTTCCGGCCAAGGGGGAGGGCTCCGATCCGATCGCCGGACCGTTGCCGGCGCCGGCGCCGGCCACCTTTTCTATTTTTTCTCTCTTTTTTTTGATTTTTATTTCTTTATGTTTATTTGTAAATTTTTATGTATTTGTGGTGAAAAATGGACTTAAAACAGTTACTGAAATGAAGAATTACCTTCAGTTTTACTCACTTTTGAATCTTCGATCTTTTGTATTCTGCCTGCTTGGATGTTATTTTGCGTTCAAACTCTAATTAGACTGCTATTTTTTGCTCTATAATCGAACCTTCCTGTCGTTTTTATTTTTTAAGAAACAAAGAACCATTCCCCACTTTACAGAAATCCAAATCGGCTTTTATAGCCTTTACAATATTTTATTTAATATTTGTTGTCTTGTCTCTTTTCTGGTCTTGCAGGGTATGGAGGTGCCAGGCATGCGGGGATGGTGTTGGCAGAAGCATGGGGCGTGGTAGCCGACATGGTGGTGTTCGGCGCAAGTGGGCAAGTGGGGGGTAGATGGCTAGGGTTAGTGGGATTAGGGTTTCTGAATGTTGAGTTTAGGTTAATGGGCTGGGGTAGTTGGGCTTCGGGTTTAATTGTTTAGGCTTGGTTTAGGATGAGATGGGTATGGGGTTTAAGTAGGTTTAGTTATTGGGTTTTGGGGGTGGCCCAAAATTGGCCTGTACATATACCATAAAAGTTATATTAATTGTAAATTATTAGTAAGTTGTCTGATATGTCCGGTAATGCCTCATAACCTCATTCCGGTAACGGTTTGGGGTTAGGAGGTGTTACAGAATATGAACGGATTGTGATGTGTCATCCATTGTTAGGTCTAATCCCATTGTCAGGATGAAATTTCTTTGTGTTTGACTACATATATATGTCAATTATGATATGAAAATTTAAATTCAATTAATTTTAATTTAAATTTGATTCAATTATTTTGATTATAAAAAGTTAATAATTAAAACTTGAAATTGATCCTAAATTGAAATAGTCTGTTGATGACAAATGGATGGAGGAGGTTGAGAAATAGCTCACCGAAAGATTGCGAGCTACACGAGGTCTAATATTGGACAGCAAAAGGAGGAGGAGAGTCGAGTTGAGAGAAAAGAGGAAGTTGGTTGTTGGGATGATTGTTCTAGCCCCCATTCACTTTCAAGAGGTTTTTAAGGAAGGGGACGTTTATGAGTCCACGTGTCCTCCTTTAATTGGTAAATCGTCACTCAAGTCAAATAATGTAAGTCTTTTCTTTAAATCAGCAACGTGACTTAATATGATGCAGTTGTAAAGTATGTGAGTGGCTTAACATGACTTAATGAACAAATAACTTGAAATGATTCCAACTTGAATTGACTAAAATTTAAAACGAACCCTATCCGATTAATCAAAGTGACCCTAAAACTTAAAATAACTAACTCAAATCCAAGATAGAACTCTAACAACCTAAAACAAAATAACCCAAAAATTTTAAGATTCAAACTAGTTTAATTCAAATTCAACTTAGTGTGTGGTAAATGGTGACGAACTATTGCATGGCAATATTCCAAACATAAAAAAACAGATGTAAATTTGGAGGAATTGTACCTAAAAAGATGTTGGATTTAATGCACACTTGGAAACCCAGAGTTGATTTCTTTGTTTGTTTATTTATTTACTCGAAGGCAACAACATTGTTATATCATGGGGGACTTTTTTTTTTCTATTAGGAAAAGAGAATCATTTTTGTATATACACAAGAAAGGATGATATAGCAACATTGAGATATGCGGAATAGCTACAGTCTCCTCTTTTAAGGAAATAAAATAAAGAAAACCAAAAATTTTAATTGAGACTGCTGCCCACTTGAAAAAAAGGACATGACAACAACTCCTTTTGTCTGATAACAATATATATATTTCTCAAAAGAAAAACAATATATATTTATAGAATCTTCTTTCATATTATAAAGTATATGGCGAAAATCTTTCATGGAAGATTTTGAGTTTTGAACCCTTTAACTTTACTTTTTTATTTAAATTTCATGGGGCTAATTAATTAACATTTTTTAGAAAGAATTTTTTCCTATGATGATATTATATTGCAAGTGGTATTGTCTTAAAAACAACAACTAATTTGATGTTCTAATGTCCAATATGTTGAAACAATAGCAACTTGTCTACATGAAATCTTGGTTTTTGTTTCAATTGTGTTTTGTTTATGAAATGAAAAGCACAAAAAAATAAAAAAAAATAAAGAGAATACAGTTAGGATTGATGCAAGGATATGAGACATGGGTCATGGATGTGTCATATGGTTTGACAATGAGCCATGTATTGCCATGTCTTTAGGACAAAAATCACTGTGAAACATCATTTCATGTGAAGTGAAAAAACAAAAAACAAAACAAAGACATTTTCTTTCCTTGACCATAGTGACCTGGGTTTTGGTTAATGTTTTGATATTTGGATATTTGAGAGAAATTTTTGTCATGTTGTAGGGTGAAGTGGAGATTAGGAGACAAAAATTTGAATATGATTTGAATAAATAATCTAAAATGATTCAAATCGAAAAATTAGTTGGTAAACATAAAATTAACCCAAACTTGAAACGATTTGACTCGAAACCTCAATTAATTAAATAGAATTTGAAACAAATCTATTTTAATTTTATCATGAAATGTCAACAACTTGAACCCGCCTAACAAAGGCTGAACTAAAAAGGAGCCAGAGGAGACTTCAAAATTTTGGAAAATTGTCATGAATCCCTTTAAAATTTAGTCCTTGTAAATTTTTTGAAAAATTTTCTAATTAAGCTCTACAAAAGTTTAGAAAATTTTGATTAAACCCTCTAAAATTTTCAAAAATCAAATTAACTTTCTCTAATTAAAATAATAATTTGGTTTTTTAAGAATTCACATTAAACCCCAATATTTTTAAAAAATAATTACAACTCTCAATTTTTTCAAAAAAATTTATTTAGGCCCCCTAAAACTTAATGCTACATTCTATCACTCTTGCTTAACTTAATTTAAAAATTTTCCAAACCTTAAATAATCTGAACATGTAATTTAAAATTATTAAATTCAAAAAACTTAATTAATAAACTCAAATGATCAAAACTCAAAGTGTCGAAATAATTTAAATTTTTTGAATCATAAATTAACCCGGTCTGAATTGATGAAATCCAAAACCAACTTTACCGCTGGTCTAGAAACACAATGGTATAATAATTTTCCCTCATGTAAAACATTGATTTGACCTAAAGAACACGTCTAGTGAAGATTGGTTCAAAATCCAAAACGTTCGTCGGACACCCAATTGGCAATCGTAACGAATCATCCAAGAAAATAACACTTCATTTCGACTTTCGAGTTCAACAGTTCACATTCAATGGAATATTTAGAAAAACACAAAGATAAATATAGCAATCAAAAGTAAACACGTTTACGTCAATGACTTAATTGCATTTAGGTTGCTTTCGACGACATTGTAATCCCCACATGTTCCCTCCATGCAAAAAGTAAATATATATATGTATATATAATTTACTCATCTTAGATAAATTTAATATTTTTTTAAGTAAAGTTTTGTTATAAGGATGATGAAGGTGATTATATTAAAAATTGGATTATATTTTATTATTTTTTTAAAGATGAGTAAATGAGTTTTAATATGTTAGATCAACGAGTAAATTGATCATTTTGTTAAAAATAATTTTATCTATTTCTATTTTTAAAAATTGGTCATTGTATATCAGCATGAAGTACACATAACATGCCACATTATTATTTAATTATTTTATCAGTCCTGTTTGTTTTTTAATGGTAGAAATAAAATTTTTTAATCGAAAATATCAATTTTCTTTTTAATCTAACGTACTAAGACTAATTTATTCATTTTTTATATAGAAAAAGTAAAATGTAATCTAATATCTAGTACATAAACTTCTATAATATTTTAGTGTAAATTCTTATTTGAGTATTGTAGATAAAAAAAAACAGTTCAAAAAGAGTTTTTAATTCTTATTTAAAATTTGATTTGACTAAACTTTAAATTTAATCGAAAATTAAGGTAAATAATTAGAGTAAAAATAATATAAAAATAGGTAAATTTAGACGTGAATTTTAAGGCATATATGCTCTTCTTTCTTCCAAATCTTTTGATGAAATTAACCCCATATTCGCTGCAGCTGCAGAGAAACAACAGCACCAACAACAACGTAGATTTCATGGAAATTTGTGCATATCTACTTATATTCTATGTACCTATATATTTGTAAATAATTTAAAATTTTTAAAGAAATCGGATTTTATTTAATTTATTTTAAATTTAGTCAAAATTTAATGTCAATATCAACTATTAAAATTTCAAAAAAAAAAAAACTAGGATTAATTACTTTGATGTTTATTTACTTGTTTGGAGTTGTAAGAAGTGTGTGGTTGTTTAAATACTTTTAAAATCAAAGAATGGTCCATGGAGTCAACTTCGAATTGAATTTTCCTCGAAAAGTACATTAAATTTACGAGTGGCCCATATTAATTTTCCAATAATATGGAAATTAATGATTAATAGTGACCTCTCAATAATGAAAAATCCATTTGGAAATTTGGCAAATTTCTGAAATATTATGATTACTAAATTGGTATAATTTTTTTTATAAATAAAAATGGTATATAATTAAATTGAGTAGAAACCAAAAAGATTACAAATAAGTGGTTGATTTGGATTATTGTATGCAATATGTAAATTATAGCGATCATGAAACTATATCAAGATTGGGTTTCAAAATCTTATTTTATGAAACAATTCACATGATTATTGATTTAGTTTGATTTCAAAATTCAATTAATTGTTGATTTAATTTTAACTTGATACGGTTGTTGTTACAATAATTATAATTAACATGAATGCCAACAAATTTAAATGCATATTATTCTTCGATTTAAGGATTTGAGATGTATGAATAATAGTAGAACTTGTATTAAAAAATTTAGGTGATTAATTCGACTCAATTTAATTTAATTGTAAAGATATATAATCTAAAATTAAAAATGACTCGAATACAAAATAATTTGAACTCTGACTCAAAAAATCAAACTGATAAATTTAAAATAACTTAAACTCGAAATGACTTGAATCCAAACTCCAAATAATTCAAATAAAAAGTAATATAAACATGAATTAACTTAATAAATAATTTAAATTGACGAAAAACAATATAAAGTAAAAATTTTAAAACCCAAGTTAACTTCGAGAGTTTGTAATTAGATGAAAAAGCACCGTGTGTAAGGCAGCCGAGTAGGGCAGCAGCACCCACGTGAATCCATCCGCAGCCTGGGACCCTATGTAGATCCTCCGTATCCAAAACATGACCCCACCACCGTATGTAAATTGCAAGACAGGGAGGAGAACGGTGGTTTCCTCCTCCTTCTCTCACACATGCGTCCTCCTCTCCTCGCACGTGACTCTCCTACCCCCCTCATGGCCACCCTTTTGACCTATAAATTTAGAACCTGTATGACACCAAAAAGAGCAACACCACCATTACCAACAACACCAGCTTTGAAAATCCATTGTTTTGGTTTCAACCCACTAATTTTAAACCCATTTCCCAACGTGAAAAAGAACAAAGAATCTGTGCTTTTGCATGTTGTATTGATTGTTGGGAGGAAAAAGAATAAATAAAATCTTTAAAGTTTTATCCTATCTTACGTTAACACTGCCACCAAAAGATTTTGTTCCTTTTTTTTCACTTTCTCTCTATATATATTCACACAAACCAAACAAGAGGAAGCATTGTTTCATTTTTTGGATAATGGCTACAAAGCTTCTTTTAACCTTTGCAATTTGTAGATTAATTGTTACTGTGGGATTAACCCTTGAACCCACGGAGCTTCTCCGTTTAGGTCTCACCGTCGACCCCGTCGACGTTGAGTCAGCTTCTGTGGATTTTGGGTTGATGACTAAAGTTGAACCGCTTGCGGTCTTACGTCCTTCTTCGGCTGAAGACGTGGCTCAGCTCGTTAAAGCAGCGTACGAATCGAGTCACGGGTTTACTGTGTCGGCTAGGGGACACGGGCATTCGATCAACGGGCAAGCTCAGACTGGAACCGGGGTGGTGGTTCAGATGAGTGGGGTTAGGTCCAGTGGTAAACCGAGTGTGTGGGGTGATGATATGTATGTGGATGTGTGGGGTGGGGAGCTTTGGATTGATGTGTTGAAGAGTTGCCTTGAGTATGGATTGGCACCTAAATCATGGACCGATTACTTGTACCTTTCCGTTGGTGGGACTTTGTCAAATGCTGGTATTAGTGGCCAAGCTTTTCATCATGGTCCACAAATTAGCAATGTCCATGAGCTTGACGTTGTTACAGGTTGGTTCATCAGCTCTTTTAACTTTGCATGCCCTTTATCCCTTGTTTCTTGTTCATAGCTCAGTTGGTACTATTGCATGAGTTCGAGCATGTTTTCACCCACGTGTATGTATTTGTGGTGAAACAGGGAAAGGTGAGCTTATGACATGCTCAAAGGAACAAAACCCGGAGTTGTTTCATGCTGTTCTTGGTGGTTTAGGACAATTTGGGATTATCACAAGAGCTAGAATTTCTCTTGAACCAGCTCCACAAAGGGTATATAATATTGTCCATGATCTCTTTATATATATTATCATTATTTATATGAACTTGGTTTAAAATGGGTTGCCTAGATTTATCCTTCTCTATAACGATAACACGAGTTTAAATTCTATAAAAAAAATGGGGTTTGGGGTTATTAAACGTAAGTGAAACCCCAAACTTTTACAATTTCCTATAGAATCATGGGACTGTATGAAATAAGATTAAAAAGTACCTTTTTCACTTGTTTGAAAATGGGGTTTGCCAAGACTTGTTGTAACAGTGATTAAAGCTCCATCCGATAAAAAATAAGCTTTTGAGATTAAACCTAATCATAATTCTATATGAAACAAGATAATAGAAAACATGCTTTTTTACCTTTTTTTCAAACACATGCGATTGCTATCCAAACACATTTTTTTTAATTGTATTTACAATATTTGTAGGTGAGGTGGATAAGGGTCCTATATTCCAATTTTTCAGCTTTTACCAAGGACCAAGAGTATCTAATATCATTACATGGTAACCAAAAATTCGACTATGTCGAAGGTTTCGTTATTGTAGACGAAGGTCTCATCAATAATTGGAGATCGTCCTTTTTTTCACCTCGAAACCCTGTCAAAATTTCATCCCTTGGTTCCAACAACAATGGCGGCGTTTTGTATTGCTTGGAAATTACCAAAAACTACCACGAATCTACGGCCGAGACCATCGATCAGGTAGGGTTAATATTTAATACATTGTTATCATAATATGATTTTAATTGAGGCTAAAATATGTTATAAGTTTTTGTATGTTCTGAAAATTTTACGTTTAGTCTCTTTATTTTTTAGATTTTAAAATTCAGGTTCAACAATTAATACAATTAATTTTTTTATTAGATATAAAATTTATTACAATGTCATTTTTTTAATTACATGACTATCGATTTATTTTATTTCAAAATATCACTCCGACCAATTTAATAATGTTAACAGTTAGACTTTAATCTTGATATCTAAAAAGTATAGAGACTAAATTTAAAATTTTTGAAAAGTATAAAAAATTAAGTAATATTTTAACCTTTAGTTTATAACATTTAGGGACCACTTACCACATTATTCTCCTACACAACTAAAATATCTTTTTTTATTATTTTAAATGCAGGAAATTGAGGCTTTGTTGAAGAAATTAAATTTTATACCCACATCAGTGTTCACAACTGATTTACCATATGTGGATTTCTTAGACCGGGTTCACAAAGCCGAGTTAAAGCTCCGGTCTAAGGGTATGTGGGAGGTTCCACATCCATGGTTGAACCTTTTCGTCCCTAAATCAAAGATTGCCGATTTTGATCGAGGGGTCTTCAAGGGCATTTTGGGAAATAAAACTAGTGGGCCTATTCTAATCTACCCAATGAACAAAAACAAGTAAGTTTCTTAAATTTAGACTTGTGTAATTTTTTTGGTTCACGGTAAAAGTATTATGAAGGTGTTTATATTAGGAGTAAAATTATTTTATTCTCTTTATTCAAAAAAATAGTAAATTAATCATTATACATTAGATTAAAAAATAAATTGGTCATTCTATTAAAAATTTCATCAATTTTTACTGTTAAAAACTAGTCACTATACATTATAATGAGATATACGTGGCACACCATGTATAACTATTTGGTTGTTCTATCAGTCACACCATTTTTAACTGTAAACATGGATGAAATTTTTTATAGAAATGATTAGTTTACTCTTTAATTTAACATATAAGGATTAACTTGTCTTTTTTTTAATAAAACTTACAAAATACAATTTGACACTTAATACAAAGGTTTTTATAATACTTTTATCGTTGAGTTTTATCTTGAGTGGCAAATGATGTTGTGTTTATTACACACTAAAAGCATTCCCATGCATGAAACATGCAAATATTTAACATCATTTTCCATCATGGTCCCTTATAGCCACCATATGCACATCATGAAAGATGTTGGTGTCACCTTTTTATATATTTATAACATGATTTTTACATGTTTCACTAATGGATAAACTTAGTTAATTATATTAATATAATATAACATGTAATGAATGATGTCTATGAAATTATATAATGACATCATCATACATGCATGATATTTGCTAATTAGAGTGTCGGCAATAAAATTTCCATTGTTTTCGAGCTTTCAAGCGAGGGTTTTTTTTTTTTGGTACCTCTATGCCATGTAAGGAAAAAAATGCATATTTGCATTTAAGGTCAAAAAAAGTATTGTCCATGTCTGGCAACCGTAGGTTAATTTTACGTTGGCATTGAGTTTTCGCTTTCAATAGAAGGTTTAATTTGGTTTTAGTCCCCAATTGTGTTGGAATATAGAATTCAATTCTTAATTTGATTCCTCTACTATTAGTAAGTTCAATTAAAATAACACCTTTGGTTAGTAATAAAGTTTCACGTCAACTAATGGTGTTATCAATTTAGGCCTACTAAAAACATGTCAAATTTTAAAATAGTGAAAGGGACTAAAACTGCAATTAGACCATTTATTGGTGGTCCTGGCACAAGGACATGACCCATAGCACGTGGGGAGCAACATGCAAATGCTCCTATCCCCAAAGCCAAGGGATTTGAATGTTTTTTAGTGATGAAAAAAGGCCAGCTAGGATTTTGATAAAAGCACACCCTTTTAGCTCTTTTTGTTGACTGGTAATGATCATCCAAGTGGGAAGATTCTGGTCTGTCAGGAGATCATGTCTTAAGGTCCCATGATGGTAACTATCCTTGTCTTGTTACTAAATTTGTTCCACAAACATAGCTACTATAACCACTAAGCTGGGTGGAGTCATTTTAAATCAATTTTGAAATATGCTGAATGTTAAGTTGATGTAGTGTTGTTGTTTTTGTGATGTGGTATAGATGGGATGATAAGAGCTCGGTGGTGACACCGGATGAGGATGTGTTTTACCTAGTGGCGTTTTTGAGATCGGCGTTGGATAATGGTGAGGAGACGCAGAGTTTGAAGTACCTGACAAATCAGAACCGTCTGATTCTCAAATTTTGTGATGAGGATGGGATCAAGGTGAAGCAGTATTTACCTCATTACAAAACACAATCAGAGTGGAAAGAGCATTACGGCAGTAAATGGGATTGGTTTCAACGAATGAAAATGAAATTTGACCCGAGGCACATTTTGGCCTCGGGTCAAAACATTTTCAGTCCCACCTTTCTTTCCTCTTCCAAGATGGCTTCATGGTGATGGACACACCGATACCAATTAAACAAAAAGCTAGAGAACCAATAGATTTTTAACGTACTGACTTAGGAAAATACCACTAGTTCTTTATGTAAATACAAAATGGCATAAACAAAGTAAAATATTTATTAATCACATTACATCTCATCCAATCAAATCAATTCTCTAAAGAAGATAAAGCTTTTCAAATGTTGTTTGTTATATTCACAAAACTAAAATCAGCTGTAAAAAAAGATGCAGTTTTTAATGGTTTTACATATGATACAGACTAAAGAGTAGTAAGATCTTCAAGAATCTTTGTTTTGTGTTATCCCATGATTTTCCTGCTGGGGACACTTAGGGATTGGAAACATCGCAGGAAAAAAAATACAAATAAAAACAAAAATACTTTCCAAGCACCGGTAATAAATAAGACATGACTTGAAAGAGACATTTATTTGGGATTGGTTTAACTTATACTACCGACAAGAATTTTAGATTGCCAACAATAATGTAAAGATTATAATGTTTTGTTGAACAATTTTTTCTTCATTAACTGTCCTTTCAATGACAAGTATCTTAAATGTCATTGTATGATAAGTCAAATTATATTTTATTTTTTTTACTTTAAAAAATAAATAAAATTAATTTTTATATATAAGATAAAAAAAAGTAAATTAGTCCTTATTCAGTTGTATAAAGACCAATTTTTAGCAAACAAGATAAGAGTACTCTTTGATCTAATATGCAAAAAATTAACTTATTTATTTTTTAACAAAATAGATCAAATACAATTTAACTCCTAATATAAGTGACTCTATAAGTCAATAATGCCAAAAATTATCATCAACAGGTACTTTCATTGAATATAATATGTAAGGCTTACTTTACCATTTAAACGAGATGTTAGTACCAAAAATAAGTGAAACTAGAGCTTTATTCACTTCCTTCCTTGAGTTGTTAATGTCTATTAGAATTTTGTCAAAGTACTTATCATGAGTTAGAGGCTTATTTAATTAAAATATAGTCTAATAGCTGTTTAAAGGCTTTGTTAGTATACTAGCTAAAAATGTTATAAGATTAAAAGGAAGCCAAAATTTTTGTATAGGAAGGGCCAAAATGAAATTGGGCCAAATCTAAAAATTTTGGGTTAAAAGATACCAAAATGAATTATTAATTTTGAAGGGAATACAATTGTAATTTCCCTTTTAACCAAATGCCATAAAAATTTAAATTGAATTTTTAAATTTGAGGGGCTAAAAAAATTTACCTATTTATTCAAAGAGGCCAAGGCCGCTAGCTGCTTGCCTACTTCCCCAGCTTGGCTATAGTAGGTTGTCTTATACTCAACAAAAAAGAAATGTTACATTGTGACACGGTCATAGTTCACCACAAAAAAAACAGAAAAATTAAAGTGGACAAATTAATCTCTATACATTACACCAAAGAGTAAATTAAAATTTCATCATTTTGTACTGCTAAAAACTGGCGTGGCTGACGAAATAATCAAACAGTGACATGTGACATACCACGTGTAACTCATGCTGACGTACAAGAATCAATTTTTAACAGCAGAAATAGATTAAATTTGTAATAGAAGAATGAGTTTGCTCTTTGATCTAAAGTAAAATACAATCCGCCTCTTAGTACAGAAATCTCTATGATACTTTTACTTGAAGGTAAAAGTACATGTATATTTGAGCTGGTATCATACATAAACCTAAGCAATTGGTGAAAAATTTTGGGGATCCACCTAACAATTTCAATGATAATTTCAAATAAGATATAATAACAAATCGCGAGAAAAAAAATATAAATATAATACCTTAAGTACCATTATGACATGAAAATAGAAACAAGAAATGGCAATTACCATAAGTGAACTGGTAAATTCAGATGAATGGTAAATTCCAGAGATGAAATCAGCGACATGCCAATTAAACTTGGGCAAACTAATAGTACTAAATCTATGAATTACTGCTTTAACATTGATATGGCATGCCCATGTAAACTAGCATGCACCTCGACATGTAAATTACGAGGGTTGTAAACTACTTTGTTTTTAACTTTGGGGCTTACCATGGCGACCCTCGACATCCGAAAATGAGGGTGAAAGGGAGAATAACCTAGCACTGGATATCCCCTGTTAAGGCAAGATGTCAAAAGGGGTAAGTTTTGTTCTTAACTTTAGTACATTCGAGGTATCGAACTCTTACAATTTTAATCTTACCAGTATGAGTTAGAAGCAGTGAGGATATAATGTCACAAGCATGCTTGATATTAATCTGAATCGTCTGCTTTGGTTTTCTTCACGAATTTTCTCAAGGCGAGTGAATATATTGTTTTCTTTTTCATCGATGTTCCTTCGGCCACCAATTTGACTGCCTGAAATGTACATCATATTCAATTATTTTTATAATACAGAACCGATGGATGCAAGGTATAAATTTGATCAAATGTGAAGATGGTGAAATGAAGCATGCCGAAGAAAGACTATGGCCATTGGAGATCAATTCTCTCAGGTCATTTTCTAACTGACTCTCTGACGGAGTTTCCACGCTGGAATTTGAATTGCCCTCAATCAAGAGGGTAATTTCTCCCTTTGGCTGGCGAGTTGAGAAGGCTTCCTTTGCTGTCCCTAGAGTGCCCCGCCAGAACTGCCGGAATTAATCATTTTCGTTACTAAATGATCACATAAAGAAAATTCCACAAAATAAAACGAGGACAAACTGGCTAATAGATTTAGAACAAATCATTCAAGGCATTGGTCTTTGCTACTGGTTTTTTTATCAGAAATATGAAAACAGAACATGATATTACTTATTGAAGTTATAAACATTGATAATTTAGTTATTGAAATGACGAAAAGAAAAAAAAGAAGCTATGTTATCATACACATGGTAGGTAAAAATACGAAGTAGCGTACAAATGCATAATGAGAAAAATAAATACAGACAAACCTCTTCGTGAATTTTTGTTAGTTCCCGAGCTATGACACATTGTCTGTAACGAGGTCAAATAAACTGTCACTGTAAGCCCTAAGATTTGACAAATACAACTAAGATTTCATATAAGTATCAAACGACAGAAAGCTAACTGAAGCAAGGAAAAAGCACATAATTTCAACCCCGCAAGCAGAGGCTCATGCACTTAAAAGATGACAATAAACCAGATTTCTTCACCCTCTAACCCGATTGCCTAGAGAACCGCTGATACAGATTCCTATTTGATATTAGAGGTTTCAGCTATTAATCTGATAATAGGTTACCTCAATATTACAGCAAGTTAACTAACAAGCTTTACATAATTGGGGCCATCATGTGTTCTTTCCCCTCTGAAGACTTCCTATATATGTTTTTGAGGAATGAAGATAAACAGATTCATAGGCTTCCAAAAACAAAGATCCACCCAAAAAAGAGGATTTCTCCGCCACGATAAAACGTACATTCCATATTTTGTACTGAATCCCTTCACCTAGACTGACTTGCATGTTCATCCCTTTCCTATGATTCTCACCATTTGATAGTAAATTGATCACAGTTCATGAAGTAATGAAGACATATTGTTTACCTTGAGTCACCAAAAATCAGGGAACTTTCTTCAAGAAACTGGCCAAGTTTGTGAGGAGGAACATAGAAGATTTGCGTTGTTGTTTCACTTGCAGAAGCAACCAACCTCTCCTTCCGTGAACCAGCATGTTTCGGAAGAAATCCAACTGCAACATTATATGACATATAAGAGTCTTAACTTTACAAGAATTTGCAGAAGAAGCATGTTCAACCACAATAATTTACAAATGAGTTACCAAATGTGAATTCATCAGTGGACAACCCAGAGGCAGAAAGAGCAGTTAAGAAGGCAGATGGTCCAGGAATTGGAATCACAGGAATGTTTTCATCCACACATATCTTTGCCTAAACAACGATACCAAACATCAATAGTTGCATTCTTAATCAAAGACCAAGCATTCTATAGAATTCAGCCAACAGGGATGCAAAAACTAACCAGTTCCGTACCAGGATCACTAATGCCAGGCATTCCAGCATCGCTGATCAAGGCTACAATCTCCCCTTGCTTTAACCTCTTTAAAACTGTGTGTTCTCTTTGAGATTCATTATATTTGTGGTAACTTAGCTGAAATTCTAAAACCCACACAATCAGAATTGTTGAAAGACGTAACAAAAGGGACCAAACTGATCAAGGAAAAAATTGGCTCGATCTCACTTACAAGAGGTGTTTTGATGTTGTAATAGTGAAGTAACTTCCCAGAATGTCGCGTGTCCTCCGATAGTATGACATCAGCTGATTTCAACACCCGTAGAGCACTGCATTGATGAAATCACCAATAACATGATAGTTATAGGCTAATCGATTTGATGGGTCAAGTTGATTTTGGATCGATCTGATTTTGGATCGATCAATCTGGCTCAGATTGATTGGAGTTTTAAAATTTTTAAGTCTTTGTATCAATTTTAAGTTTGAGCCGTTTTAGATTATGGCTGGTTCAAATTTTTGGTTCAGATAACAACAACTTCGAATCATTTTAAGTTTTGCTCAGTTCAAGCTCTAGTATTTTCGAGTTACTTGTTCAAATCATTTGACTTCATGTTAGACAGGTTCGGGTTTGAGTTCAGATTGATTGGCTCCAGTCTTCGATTTCAAGTTAGAGATTGTACTCGAGCTGAGCCGATCCCAAATACTAGGGAGCTTGACTAGAAATTCGGAGCTCTATTCTCGGCTCAAGCTTGATCGAACATTTATTTTTAAGCTTGAGTTCAGCTCGAGATATAATCAAGCTGTCTTGAGCCCGATTAAGCTCATTCACTAATTTTTATATTCAAGAAGCTCGTACATATTCAACCTCGAGCTTGGCTCAATAATTAAGCTCAATAACTCGCAAACAGTTCGAGCGAAGTATTACTAAGTTCAAATTCGGCTGTATTGATAGCTCAAACTTGAGCTCAGCTCGATAATTATCTAATCAAGTTTAAGATTTTTTTAGTCAAACTCGAGCTTGCTAGCACAATGTATCTCATTTACGCCCCTACATCAGGTCAAGATCCACAGGAATATACATATATATATATAATAAAAATAAACTAAAAGAATAGAAATAAATTACCGTAAAGTTATATCTTCAAGGTTTCCAATAGGTGTTCCGACGAGATACAGTCCAGGTTTGAGAGGTCCCTATAAGAAACCAAAACTGAATTAAACATTAATCCAAATAAATTTGAAAAGCAATATTAAAATAAA
Organism: Gossypium hirsutum; assembly: GCF_007990345.1. Taxonomy (NCBI): domain Eukaryota; kingdom Viridiplantae; phylum Streptophyta; class Magnoliopsida; order Malvales; family Malvaceae; genus Gossypium; species Gossypium hirsutum. The sequence goes on from NC_053429.1 coordinate 590,599, forward strand.
AAGTCAAAAGGAGTGGAATTTTTACGCGTTTGGAGGACTGATCGGCGATTAAGTCGGTAAATTCCGGTGATATTTCGGAGGACGAGCAAAAGGAAAGCAAGCTAATTGTAGGGTAAAAGGAGATGGAATTGAAGGATTGAAGGCGTCGCTGAGAGGAGAACAAGTAAGAAGTGTAACGCCGGGATAGAGCGGCGGTTGCGAGGGAAACAGCGGTGGAAGGCAGTCGTCGGAGCAGCATTATCACTTAACTGAGTAGAGAGTATAAGGATTTATCCCTCCGAGAATTTTGAGTTTAACGAATGCCCATCCAAATAATAGTTTGCATTTGAATACTAGGCCTAAAAGCCCAACATGGCCCTTCAACAAGCCCATTTGTTCTACTTTTGTACTTTTTTTTAAGCATAATAATAAATTTAGCTCTTAACTTTTACGTTTTTATCAATTTGATCATTATGCCTTTTTTAGTTAAATTTGACTATTAACCTCTTAAAAGGAGTTAATTTTTTTTTCTCTTAACGAAAATTTTGACTAAAATATTAATCTTTTAGTGGCGGTGTGGCAACTCTCATAACAATCCACGTGTACTTCATACTAACACGACATTATTTGTCTTATATGTTATAGTCAACAAATAATTTAAAATTTATAAAAGTATTAAAAAATAAATTAAAATTTTAAAACATTAAAAAAAAGCATGAATTATACTTGGGTTGTCATGGAGGTTGCAATATTTAAAAAATTTAACATTTTAGTTAATATTTTTGTTAAAAAAACAACAATCCAATTTCTTTAAAAGTTGATAGTCATATTTAATTTTTTTTAAAGGTCGGGGTCAAATTTAGCTTTAAAAAAGAATAAGGTTCAAATTGACAAAAAATGTAAATGTTAATGGATTTATTTATCATTATGTTTTTTTTTATGAAATCTGAATTCACAAATATGTTTTGATTCTAAAATTATATTGAATTCGAGTATTACTATTTGAATCATTATTATTTATACTTATAATAAACCCTTAATTGAGTTCTCACGAGTCAACCAAGTATTATTTAAGCTATGTTATTATACAAGTGTTTTGTCGTTTATTTTTTGATATAAAATCAATACAAATACAATCGTAATGATATTTGAACAAGTGACACAATACATTTTAAACATTTAAAATTATTATTTCAACCAAATATAAATTTTTAATAAATATGTTTATTACATAATTTTTTTACCTACATCATGGCTATGTCGTAATCTAATAATTAATTAAATTATTTATTAGATATTTGAATTCGTTAAATATTTGGATTTAGTAAGCTTGAAAACTTTTAATAAATATTTGCCGCAAAGTTGGGAGTGCATTGATTTTGTGTACTTACAAAACTTAAAAAGATATGTTAGTACACGATGTGTAATAATTAAAGCTTACTTGCATATAAGAGGACTCGAACATCAACCTAAGGCCTAGAAGACACTTAACTCAAATGATATCGCGATTGCAGATAAGTGACTTATATGCCTCAAATTAGTGGTTCAACTCTCTGTACGTCTAACTCAGTTTTAGATTATTATACGTCCTATACTAACACCTCTCCCTTAGACCTTGAGTCTTGCAAGTCTACTAACAGAGATGCTTCAACTCTTTGAATCAGGCCCACTAGACAACTGCTCATGGAACATTGACTCTTGACACAGTACAGGAGATAAAACCCCCATTAAGGGATAATACTTTCGATTGTTTAGGGATTGGTTGAATATCCGATAGACGACACTTTAAAAATTTCTCTCGAAAGAGTCGATTCCTCAACAAAAATTAAGTCTCAAATCATATCATGAGAAAGAACAGAATTTTTTTTCCCACTGCTCGAATCAACCCTCAATAAGAATATCATGAGAGACGTGTTGTGGAGAATCTGCAAGCTCCTTTTCGTATATTTCTTCAATCATTGGTTTCCATAGCCGAACTCGAGCATTTATAAACCAATTCGATACCTGAAATTAACAACAACATCAATTGAAGCTTAAACAAATTGATAAATTTGTGGGTAAAGTTTAAATAAGATTATAAAAGAATTAATACTTGGTTCTTGGTCAACCCTGTTTGTGATGACAACGTTAGCTTCTCAGAGTCTGTTGGATACCTGTTAAAACACCAAACAACAAAATTGGTTTAGGTAATGATTAATCTTAATCAAGTTATTTGAGGTTTAGGGTATTTGCAGTTGTTTTGGAGTTTGAGGCTTAAACTTTTCGATAGTTTCATTACGGGTTTGAATTAATTTTGATTATTTATTCGAGTCATTTTGATTCAGATTAATTCGAGTTTAAATTGACTTGGGTTGGATAGTTTAGACTGTTGATATTTTATAATCAGTCTAATTATACTTTCAAGGTTATAATTTATAAATTCTGTCAAAAAAGTAATTTTATTATATTAATTTATAATTTTATATTTTTTTAATAGATTTAGTAAGCAAATTTACTATTTGAAGGGCCTAAATCACCACGGATGAAACCAGAAATTTTGTCAATGGGGAGACAAGATAAAACTTTAAAACGTGTTGGTCAGTTCCGCATCGGTTCCAACCATTCCAGTCGGTGAGCATCGTTCTAGTGCTAAAACAAAACATCAAAAAGACCCTTTTCGCACTAGTGAAAACATCAAATGACTATTTTGTATAATTGATAAATATTTTATATTTAATATTTATTTAATATTTTTAAATATTAAAATATACCTACACTAAATATTCTTTAAAAAGTTATAAATCCGAAACAATATGCCAGAACATGTTGATACCTATATATATATATATCAATTCTAGTAGAAAAACGCTACATCCATTAGTGTGGTACTAGCTACCTTGCTTTAAAATTTTGAGGGGCCAACGATAAAAATTAAAAAAGATTAAATTATATTTTTTATTTTTAAAAGGGGCTAAAATTGCAATTTTCCAATTTATTTAAATGACTAAAAAGCTTAGAATGAAAATTCAGTACTTAAGGGGGACTATAAATTATTTTTTTCCATTTGACAGGGGGTCAAGGCCCTTGTCTGCTCCTTAGCTTCGTCTTCACAGATGACTTCCTACCCCTTTGAATTTTATGGCCGTCGTCTATTATGCTCAAATTTGATATTAAATCAATTCAAATAGGTAACAATGACTTTTTTCAACTTACAATACTATCATGAATTTTTTATTTTTTTTTAAGTTGAAAAGGATAGTTTTAAGAAAAACCTAGCTCGGTGTTTTTAATAGTCAGGCTAACTAATAGTGTTGTCAAAATAGAAAGAGAAATTTATGCCAAAATTAAGATAAAATTATTCTGGAGGTCTTTGTATTAGGAGTCGAATTGCATTTTGCTCCTCCAACTAAAAAATGGACAAATTAGTTCCTATATATTAGATTAATGAGTAAAGTGATCCTTCTGTTAAAAATTTCATCTATTTTTACTGTTAAAAATTGTTCATTGTATGTCAGCTTTTAATAGTAGAAATGGGTGAAATTTGTAATAGAAATGATCAATTTACTCTTTAATCTAACATACAGGGACAAATTTATCGTTTTTGGGTAAACGAGTCAAAATGTAATTTGACTCTTAGTATAAAGGCTTCCATAGTATTTAGCCGAAAACTAAACTATAAAATTAAATCTCAAATTTGAGCATACTAGAGAGACCAAAGCAATAATTTAATCCTTCACAGCAAATGGAGTTAGATCAAGCTTAGCTTAAACTTAATCTAATAGAGTTTTTGAATTCGGATCAAAATCGGGATGGAAAAATGAATTGATTGAGTAAACAAAAATCCACTTACGGGTGAAGGAAGTGCTGGAATAGCCAAGACCGAAGTATTGCAACAGAGGTTTGAGGCAATCCTCTAACAGGTCTCCATACTTGTCTTTGAACACACAATGTGTTACTATGCCTAAAACCTCTATCAAACAAGCTCATCCGCGACAACCCTCGGTTTATTCTCGACAAATCGTGCCGAACATTCGTTCTAGTGCGATTTATTCGAGTCAAGATGGTATCTCTAAGCTTGCCAAAATGTCTACACATGGCTTGCAATGTCAAAGCAGTGTAACACCTTGCTGCTCCTACACCAACAATCGATTCGAATAACGAAACCACTTGTTCCATTTGGTTGTTATATTTCTCGTATTGGGTTTCGACCTGTAAATGAACCGATAATCGATGTTAGAATCGAGTTTGAATAAAAAGAAAATCATGGTAAGTTGGTAATTGGTTTAGTTGTTACCTCCTCAAGTAATCCAATTAGCTTCGTAAGTGTGATGTGAAGTTCGTGTTCATCGGGCGATGGTACTATCTTGCTTCTGAAGAATTCGGAGGAAAGCTTTGGCGTTTCGTCGATATTTTTGAATCCGACATTGACGAGTTCGTTTAAGAGGGATTGAGCTGGTATTAGGTACCTCGAGTTCCCTATAACATACGTAGTTGGATGGCCTATAAAAGGGTAGTCATCACTTGTATCTTCTGCCCCATGAAACGATGAACCGAGCATGCAAAAGCCGAGTGATAACGTGAGAGTTTGAGTTCTGTGGTGACGGTACGAGTCGTTAGGTGCTCCGAGAAGGTCCATCAGGTGTCTTGTGTGGCTAATCTCAGTGTTATAAGCATCAAAATGGTGTAACATACGACTAGTTCGATTCGGAGTCGAATCCCGGGACACCATTGTTAAGAGAAAATCAAGAAAACTAGCCGGTGAGGAAAAAAAGAAGAATGATGAACACTTTTATTACAGTATCAGATGACAATGACTCACTGAGTCGACTACTCCATGTGACAAAACTGAAATGAGAAATATGTATGTATGCATGTATGTATGTTATTGGCTGTGAAGAAGTGAAGAAGATGACAATGGAGGAAAAGAATGGTCCCCCAAACTTCATCCCTGATTATAAAACAACAACCATAAGGCATCAAATTTTCAGCTTTTTTTTTGCTGTCGTAAGTCATGCATTGGGATGTTGAAATGACAGTGAAAAGCACGCAATCTTTCAAGGACTTGCAGGGAAAATATATATATATATGTATGTATAAATGGGATTCTTTTGCTGTCAGAGAAAAGGGGGACGAGGTTGAAAATAGTACAAGATACCTATTTTTTAAATTAAATTACACTTTTTCTTTTTATTAAAAAATAGATAAATTAATTAATGTATATTAAATTAAGAGTAAATTAATTCTTTTGTTAAAAATTAATTTTGTATATTAACAACATACAAAGATTAATTTATTTAATTTTTTAATAGAAAGAAAAAATACAATCTAATTTTTAATATAAAAATATCACTAAAGATAAAATTACATTTTAACTATGATGAAATCTTTTGTGCCAACAAATGATTGGAAGAAACGAAAGTACACATTTTTTAGTGAAATTGTGGTTATTAAAAGGGGTTTACTTGCATTCACTCGAATCACGAGTACGACTAATCTCAAACTATAAAACCTGCAATTATAAAAGACAGATGTTGATGTTTTGGGTGGTCCTCTTGGATGTTTTTTGTGAAATGATTGCCACTTCCTTTGACATCATTCTTTAAGTTGTCACCCCACAAACGTTCTCTCACAACTTCAAAGGTTAAACTTTAAAGCCTGCATAGTCTAATTCATGCATTAATTTTAGCTGCATGGCATTGAGTTCATTAGCAACATTCATGTCAACCTGTCAATTGTGGGTAGTTTCGGAATGAATGAGTTTAATTTAATAGGAATTAAATTGAATCGAATTTAGGTTTGGATTAATTATATTTTTTAAATTAGATCAAAGATGATAAGATTATTGTGTTAGTTAGCAATATACGTGATTTTTCTAGTGGAATCAGCGAGCGTAATTAAGGGTTGGTAATATACGTGATTTTCCGAAATTCAGTTTTACTTCTAATCATATGTATTTCCAAAAATAGCATACATCAATATCACAAATGAGAATACACTTATACAAAGAATCTTTATTCATACAGAAGCTATATATATCAATTTTTTTTCTTGCCATATCTTTACAATATATGTATATATATACCTGCTACAACAATATATTTGTATGTTACAGATGAGTATATCATATACCCATATCTATATTCTATCATGACAATGCTTCGATCGAAAATGAAACACATGACAATGCTTCGGTTTGTCATCGTATCGTGTGTCCCCCACCCGGAAAGCTCGCTCGAGGCGAAAGTTCTTCATCAGACTACAAAATCATGCAATATATGAGAATTTCCAAACCTGTCTTGTTGATTTCCTGGTTCCACGAAACGGAAATCCACCGTCTCTGATCCTACCGACGAATCCACCTTGTGGTTAGTTGATCCGGACATGGTAAATACTTTGTTTTCATGATTCCGTAAACCGAGTGCAAGTGAAACTTGATTGCCAACCGCAAAACCGTTCAATTCTGTTAAGTCATACATGGTATCACCGGTCATAAGGGTACCGTGACCATGTTGGTTGGATGGGATTACAGTGTTGGGATAAGGGTTAGCAATGTTTTGGTACATTGATCTTGCGGTTGGCCTGTTCGGTTCTACATCGGGGATATGATCCGGTTTCGGGTATTGAACTTGTCCTGGTTGGATATTATCAGCACAAGCAACTTTGGATGTAATATTCTCGTGCAACTCTTCGCCTCTATCCTTGGATGCCGAAGAATTCTCACCAGTTGCTTTGGCTGCATTTTCCAAAGAAGATTTGAAGTTCGAGTCCATTTCACCAAACTCTTCTTTGTACATCTCTTCAATCATTGGTTTCCAAAGACGCACCCGAGCATTAATGAACCAGTTTGCAACCTGATCCACACAAACTGTTAGCTACTAATGATTTACGGGTCAGATAATTGCATTTTTCGTCTCCATACCTGGTTTCGGGTCAGACCTGTCTGCTTTGCAAGCATTATTTTCTCCGAATCCTTTGGATACCTGGCCAAAAAAACAAACTCGGAAAGGGTTAACAAAACAGAAAGTCTCAGTATTAACATGAAAATAACGATCTGAGCACGTACGGATGGAGAAAATGCTCAAAAAGCCAAGCGCGCAGGACAGAAACAGAGCTTTCAGGAAGTCCTCGTTGAGGCCTCCAAGCGTTTCGCATCACACCGAATTGTTGAAGAGCTCGTTGTTGTCTAAGCTGATGATCAACATAACGTAGACGCGGTATTACCGATCCTTGATTGTTCAATGAATTATCGTGCTCTCCGAGACTTCTTTGTGTCAATTGAATTTGGTTGCTGATTGCATCACGTAAACAACGGAAATGTCGGGAAATTGTTTGCAGGGCAAGTGAAGTGTACGGTTTAGCCGCCCCACAACCAGCAGCCGAGTCGAAAGACGACACCAAGATTTTCATCTGATGGTAATATTGCCTATATCGTCTATCAACCTATATAACAAAAAAACAATCATTAACAATCTTGCGAGACAAGCAAAGTTCAATTAACATCGAAAACACTATTAAAGGCGCACCTCATCGAGCATGGACAAGAGCCTTGTCTTCTTGTTCTGCAATTCTTGTCGTTCCGTAGGTGATATCTTGGAAAGGTTATTAATCGACTCGTTAGACTCGGATGATTTCAGTTGAGAGCTCATGTTTTTATCGAAATCGGGCTGTCTCAAAGCTTGTTGTACATTAATCACTTCGTTAAGCAACTCTTGAACCACCTTGAGATATTTCGAGTTCGAAATAGTACTCGTAAAGCCCGGTTGAAACTGATATATATCAGAATAAGCCTGGTATTGACACGGCAACGAAGGCAAAGAAACATCTGGTGGTATCTCCGATCCAAGACTAAGAGATAGTCCCTGAGATTGACAATTCACCACGCTTGTTGTAATGTTTAACCGCCCGTTCACCGTTTGTAACGAGTCACTACAAGGCGGAATCAATGAAGTACCAGACAAGATCTCTGTGAATTCCCCCATTGAAGAAGCTCGGTAAGGTACTGGTTTTTCGTCCTCGATCGATAAATCATCTCTCCGATTGGTAAAACTTGGATAATAAGTAGCCATTAAAGCATCACCAGTTTCCCCCAGAAATCAAAATGATTGCTGCATAATAACATATATATATATATATATCAAAGCTATTTCAAAGTTCTCTAATTCTATCGATAAACACAAAATCCGAACATGAACCAAATAATGCCGAAACAAAATCAATAAAACAGAGAAACAAGCAAAAAGAAGCATAAGCAAAGCCTAAAATTCAGATAAAAACAAGCAGATAATCATGGAAAACAGAAAGGAAAACACATAATTAAAGAACAGTGAAAACCCAGATTTTAAAAGGGAAAAATAGTACAAAGTTTACAACTTTTTTGCTCTTTTTTTTCAATTTCATCCCTCATCACCATCATCACTAAGTACCCACTGTTACTCAAATACCCAGAACAACCAAATGAACCGTAACAAGCTTAAAAAACTTTCGAAGTTATCATCTTTTTTTCATTAAAATCAACCATTAAAGCTTCTTAAAAACTAAAGATTCAGAACAAAGAAGGATTAAAAGTGAAAATACCTGGAAAAAAGGAAGAAGCTTGAAAACAAGGAGACAAAAAAAAAAAAAAACAATCCCAAGAAATATAATCATAAACGTAAACCAGCTCTCTCCCTTCTTCCTTATCATTGGAACATTGACACCAACCCAAAAGAAAATATTATTAATTTATTATTAAAATAATTCTATACCCAAAATAAATAAATAAACAAATAATAATAATAATTGATGAAAACAACTGTAATATTTTAATTTTAAGAAACGGTGATGATGAAGAATATTTGAGAAACCAAACAACAATAGTTGCTTAATTTGTCAAATCTTCTTACAAAGAATATCTCACGTGTAATAAACAAAAAAAAAATAGGGACCAACAAACACAAGAGGCAATAAAGATGGGTCTTTTATTATTTTCTTTTTTTGGGTGTTGGTTTTAAGCAAAAATGGAGGACCAAAAACAAAAGGGTGGGTGCTGGTTTTTTTTTTTTTCATTGCTTAAGTTAAGAGAGTTCAAATGCTAACTACCAGTTGGTAGACCTATTACCCGCCCTTAAACCTTCTTTTAACGCATAAAAATGGCGACTTTTTTTAGGGGTTTAATTCTGCTCTTAGTGTTTATACTTTTTGGAATTTAATTCTTTTATTTTTTTTATTTAATAATTGAAGTTTATTTGATACATGGGTTGAGTCCAGTCGAGACCCGCTTTTTAAAAAATGTATGTTTTTTTATATGGAATCATATTTGGTAATAGGGTTACGGTTTGACAAGTGTTATGTAAGGTTATTGTAAAATATTAAAAATATATATATTTTTAAAAATAGACATATGACAATTTTTTAAAATTATTTGTGAAATAAAAAATGTGCGTTGTTGGTGTACCAAATACTAATCATTTTTATATTAGTATTTGTATATATTTAAATTTGTGGTTGTTTATAGACAAAACTTTTTATCCAACCCCAACCCAAGTTAAATCAAACAGATTGTGCTGAACAAGTCACCTGACTTATGAACAACTTTACTATCAAAGAACTTCCGTTCAATTCTATTATATGCTTTTTCAATTCATTTTTAAAAAAATTACTCACACGATGAAAGTTGATAAATCAATAAAAAATATCGATTTTTACTTTGTTTCCCTAAATCAATGTCGAAATATCTTACAACCTAGATGCAAAAGAAAAAAACCTTTAAATTTCAGATTCAACATTTTTATTTGCTTATTTAACCTTACAAACGTGTAGTATTGGCCAGGCGAGTAACTTTTATATTTCAAAACTATCGCATAATTTAATTTAGCTGAAGTTTTGTAAAAGTATTATCAATTTGACTTCAATTAATAAATTCAAAAGAAAATAGAAGGGTTAAATAAAAGGATTAATTCAAAAATGTATAAAGAGTACAGGGATTAAAAGTAAAAGTAGACCAATTTTAGGATTATTTTTTTAAAAAAATGGGTAGGAAACATCTAAAGCTATCGGATATGGTTGTTTTAAAATAATTAATAAACTAAAAAACAAGCAATAAAAAAAAAAGTGAGAGAGAGACTAAAAATGTTAGCTGTACTTTGCAGTTGGTGAGAGTGACAAACACACACGTTATTGCCACGCGTATGCTTCTATACGCTTACCGGCATTTGCCTAACGAACTCTCTTTTTCTTCAATATATTTTTTTAAAGTCTTTGTTTTATATATTTTTTTCTGGATTAATTGCAATTACATCCTCCATTATGCTCTACATTTTAATTTCATCTCTAAACTTCAAAACCTATGTTTTGAATATCAAATACCTTCTTTCAGCTTAGACATTAAATGTTAGACGTGGAGCATTGTAGTAAAAGTATCATGAAGAGGAATCAGATTGCAGTTTGTCCCCTTTTCTCAAAAGAGTACATTGGTTCTTTTTGTTAAAAATTCCATTCACTTTTGCTGTTGAAACATGTAACCTTATTCTGAATAACCATTTTGCTCTTTAATTTAATGTACAAGGACTAATTTATCTATTTTCTAGTAGAGGGAGCAAAATACAATTTGATTCATTGTATAAATGCCTCCATTGTACTTTTACCATCAAATTTGATTTGAGAGGTTAAAATAATAAGAAAGAGTCCTCTTTGATTTTATCGATGTTGTATTTTCTTTTACTATGTGATATTCAAGTTGTTATTACAATAGTTATTTGTGTCATATTTGAATAAGCATTTAATTCCTAAATCAACGGCTAAGCTGACGGAAGAATTTGATTGATATGGACTTAATTAGAGTATTTTAAAGTTCATTGTCCAATTTAGAATACCTACAATAATCTAGGGACGTTTAGTGGAATTAGCTGATCTTTCTTTATATTTTTTAAATATTATTTTTTGGGTTGGTGATTGAATATTTATGTGCAATTCAAGAACACATGAATCATGGGATTCTGTCTAATTCCCAATTTTTAAAAGGTGAAAATTATGTATGTAGTATTTGGTCAAAGGGAAAAAATATATGCATTGTGTTACATAACAATAATTTACCCTTTTTAATAAAATATAAAATAAACATCATTAATATTATTAAAATATATTATTCATTTTTTTAATATTTTTTTCCAATTTTAATATTTTAAATGTATAATAATTTGTGATGTTTCTATTTTTACGTGATTAGTATACATTCGAGTTTTAATCTCATGAATGAAAAAATTAATAGAATTTTTTTTCTCATTTAAAGATTTAACTTGAGTCGACTTTAAATTTAATCAAAATCTGATATATATATATATATATATATATAAATGATATCTAATAAGTTCATACCAAAAATAAAGTGTCAACTAATTTTTGTTGTCATCATTCTTGCCTTTTAAAGTAAAAAAAGAAAGTGAACCTAAAATCTTCCCTTTTTATGTTTTTATGACTAAAAAAATAAGTTTTGTTTCTTAAAATGCAAGTAAAATTTTATTCTCTCTTAACAATAAAATCAAAATTAAATATTATATGATGCCTTAAACTTGTTGCAATCAAAATTATTTATATTTTTTCGAGAAAAATTTGTAAAATGTTATATGTTCGATATTATCTTTAGTAAAGATTTTGTTTAAAGATACGTCAATGACGGGTTTATAGAGCAGCAACATGGTTTGATTATAGACCATTTTCAGGCATTCGAACTCTTAAAGGAGACAATAAACAAAGTTCCCACTAAAGATAATACAACTCGTTGAAAGGTCTACAAGCTCCTAGTAGATGACACTACACAAACTTCTTTCGAAAAAATCAATCTCATATCAATAATATCAACAAATTAGGATTCTAGTTGGTTAGCAGAAGGAATATAATATTATACACATGGAATGTGTTGAACATGTTTTTATGTACATTTTTTTTTCATTGGATTTGTAATTTAAATGGACAAATAAGTCTTCATTGTGTCTCTAATTTTCTAAGTTATTTATTATTTCTTTAGACTATAGTAGAAAAAACAAAGAATATGGGATTATTGAAGAATAATTATATAATTTTTTTGGGAATAGTAATTTGTTAAATTAATATATCCAATGAAATGGAATACATGTTTATTTTTTAATTTATGTGAAAATAATTTGATTTGCTTTTATTGTGTTTGTTATATCAAGAAATAGAGCAAGACAATAATGCAATACATCAAGTTTGTTAACGTAGTTCGGATTTATATCATTTTGCAACTAGTCATCTAGTTTGGTCCCTCTAGGAACATTAATAAAAATATTATTGAAAAAAAAGGACTCCCTTATAGCACCAAATGAAAAATAAATTATTAGATTAGAGAATCGAAATCAAGAAGAAAAAGAATTTATAGGTGAAGGGGGTATTGTATCAAATGTACAAAAATAAAGAAATTTTAAATCCGTTCTCTCAAACTAAGAAAAAGATGTTGAAAAAGATTATGATAAATCAAACAAAAAAACGTAGAAAGAAAAAACAATACAAGAGCAGCACAGAAGCATAACTTAATTTCTTCCTAAAAGTGTATTTGCGTTTTCAATTTGACACCAATTTAAAATCCGAATCCCATGCCACAACTTTGTTCCAAAAGCCTTACCTTTTTTTATTTGGTCAAATTCTAGTTTTAGTCCCTGTACTACACATAATCTAAGGATTTAGTCTTTATATTCTAGTTTGATCATTTTTAATTCTTGCATATTTTGAAATTTTAGTTTTGTCCCAAGCAGTAACTATTAACGTTTGCTGTTTTCAAAATTATCATACATGTAGTGCCATGTCATCTTACTATTTTCACATAATATTCACACAATTTATTATTATTATTTTAGTTAATGAATTTAACAACTACCTTTTAAATCAGGATTATTCAAAAAGCATAATGACTAAAGTGGTAAATTGAAGAATGGAGACTAAATTTACAACTTATGTATAGTATGAGACTAACGGTAGAATTTGACCTTACGGAGTATACTGCTACCGCTTGTATCAAAATTAAAAATTAAAAATTAAAAATTCAAAAAATGTATAGACCAAAAGTGATTAGACTATACTATAATGATTAAATTCATAATTTAAGCATGGTACAAGGACTAATAAAAAGTTTTGACATCCTTTTTTAATTAATTTCCACGTCAATTTCTGTGACCAGTAAATAGAAATGGCAACGAGGTAGGGGTAATTTTTTGCCCACTTCAATAGACCTCTAAGACAACCAAACCTGACTCGAAATTAAATATCAATTTACTTATCTCAAATTCACCTTGACTCCAATCACCCTAATCCTATATGCCATAAATATTAAAATTATTAAATATTTTAAACAAAATATAATAATATTTTTTATTTTTAATTATCTTTTAATGATATTATTAATTGTTTTCTAAGTATAATTATATTAAAACATATGTTTATATTAAATTTATTATCATACATATTTAAATTAATGTTATATATAAAGAGATATTTTGATAATAATATCGAGACGAGCGAGATGGATTTCCCAAAATCCGATCTGATTATTTGAAAAACTAGACCCAATTGGACCTGAAACCTGGACCCTATCGGGTCGGATCGGGTCAAAAGCCATGCCCATGTTTTTTTCCCATCCCTAGCCACAAGTAAAGCTAAAAAAGTTGGCCCTTTCTTTCCCAGGAAAAACAAGATAGAATTTACGATGACGAAAATCCATAGCAGGCAGTCATAAAACACTTCCCATTTAGCTATAGCATTTCAAGCTGCTTTGCTTCGTTGCTTTTTTCAATTCAAGGTAACTTCTTTTCCTGTAATTCTACCCGGTTAAGCAAAATTTTTCGTTGATTTTTTTTTGGGGTTTTTGTTTCTTTATCAAATGAGCTTAGCATTGGGTTCAAAAGATGGTTATTAGGTTTTAAATTTGAGGATTTTATTTGGATTTTTCTTTTAATTGTTGGGTTGAAAGCTTTTAAGTGTAAAACATTCATTTCAATTGCTTAATTATGTAAAAGATTTCTCTTTTTTTTTAGTATTATATTTACTTTGTTGCTGGGATTGAATAATAAATTAGTGTTATGTTTTTTCTTTTGATTTGTTTTGTAATATGTTTTAAATTAGTGTTATGTTTGAGTAAGCATGTTCCTCATATGTTTAAGAACCAATGATAAAAAATGTGAACAATGTTGAACCAGAAACACTAATGCTTGTATTGGTACTAGGAATTTACTGTGATAGTTGTAGAGGATTTTTTTTGGTAGTCTTTACTAAAAAATTTTCATGTGCAAGTGACGATTTGGGGTCCGATATTCCTCGATTAGTACAAAGATACATCCTCCGATACGAAATTTTAGATGTGGTATAGTCTGGTGTGTTTTCACGACTTCATGTTTTGGATCATTTGAATGAGTGGGATTTGATAGTTGATCTTGTTCTGTTTTAACATTTTCCCCGTTTTTGCTCTACCTATCTGATAAAAAATCACGAACATTGTCTCTTCAACAGGTAGTGCTGCCATGATTCTGAATGGCTTTACCTTTCCGTTGAGGTCTGTTTCGGTGAGTTCAAGGCTTCATAAGCCTGTGCCGTGTAGCTCTAGTTTTGCATGCTCTCATCATTTGGCTACCACAGCTCTATTTCGAAGCAGCAGTGAATCTGGAGGTATATGCAATGGCTTACACATTTTTTGGTTTTTCCATTCTGTGGTCTTGCATTGATAAATGCCTCAATTCCGAACAATTTTTCTTATTTTTTCGTTTGTACAAACTGTCGAATCTCGTAGATGTGCCTTTCTTGCGCCTTTCTGCTGCATCATCTCCATTGTTGAGTGGGGATCTAGGTGGTCTATCACAAGCTTTACCGTCATTACCTAGGCGTCGTGGATCTAATTTGGTGCCTCGAGCTTCAAAGGATGTCCCGTACAGTTTTCGTTTTCCACCGATGACTAAGAAACCCAAATGGTGGTGGAGGACTTTAGCGTGCCTTCCTTATTTAATGCCTCTTCACGAGACGTGGATGTATGCAGAAACAGCATATCATTTACACCCATTTTTAGAAGACTTTGAGTTTTTGACCTATCCGTTTCTCGGAGCCATTGGAAGTTTACCGAGCTGGTTCTTAATGGCATATTTCTTTGTTGCATATCTAGGGATAGTGAGAAGAAAAGAATGGCCCCATTTTTTCCGATTTCATGTTGTGATGGGCATGTTATTGGAAATTGCCTTGCAGGTAATAGGGACCGTGAGCCGGTGGATGCCACTCGCAATATATTGGGGTAAGTTCGGGATGCAATTTTGGACAGCCGTGGCATTTGCTTACCTCTTCACCATTTTGGAGTGCATAAGATGTGCACTTGCCGGTATGTACGCTGACATTCCTTTTGTATGTGATGCTGCTTATATCCAAATTCCATATGATTAATAATCAAAAACATACGGTAGAAACTGTTCTAAATTTGCATTATGCAACGTTTATCTCGAATGGAAAACTTTTCATGCAGATATGAATGTTTTAAGTTGAACATCATTCTCTTTTTTCCGATGACAATCGTGCTAAAGCTGTTCCGGTTTTAGTTATGATTAGTGTTATCCTGATTACCCTTTCTTATAACAGTGATCCTCTTCTGATTAACGTTACCGTTATTGACAATTTTGCTTTCGGTGTTGCTATTTTTAATGTCCAAATCGTTTTGTTTCGTCTATTTGCTTGCAATCTAATAGCTCCATGGTGTAGGAATAGTCCAATGTTGGTTCGGTTAAGTCGGTTTTTCGATTTTTTTAAACCGAATCGAGCTATTGTTGTCCTCTAATAATATGAGGCCTTTCCTTTTATGGTAGAGTCTATGACAAACATGTATAAGCTTTAGTTCCATGTTCCATTAAAAAAAAGAGGTAAACCACCCAACTATTTATAAATTTCTTTTTTTGTTATCCAATTGTGAAAAGTTACAAAATGGTCATCCAACTATTCGATTTTTTCTTATTTGGTCACCAACTAACGGAAAGATGACATGACGGTTTTTAAAATTGGTAAAATAACAACTTTAACCTTTAACATTTACCCATTGTGTAATTTAATTTAATTTTTCTTTCTTACCCTTTTACCAATTAAAAAAAATTATCAACTAAATTTGATCGAAAATATAACAAAATTGGAAACACCAAAAAATTCAAAATAATAATTTTTATTTTCTCATTCTTTTAAAATTAACCTTTCAATGTAAAAAAAAAACGAAATTACAGAAGAGGTTAAATTACACAATTTGTAAATGTTAAGATGTAATTTTTTAATAATCAACAAAAAATTGATACGATGTATAAATATTGAAGATTAATATTGCTATCATACTAATTTTAGCAACTGTCAAGTTATTTTAATTGTTCACAATAAAAAAAAATTGAATAATTAGATGATAACAAAAATTACTAATAATTGAATAATTATTTATATAATTTACCTTATATAAAAAAACAAAAAGAAAAACAGATCTTACTTTGATGCTTGTCGGAAACCCACTCATCAAAGTGGTGATTTGAGATGATGCAATTGTACCCTACAATACTTTTGGATGAATTTTTAACACAATTACTTGGATTTATTTAATGTTTTAGGTGGGGATGTCATTTTAATCTTACATCATATTTTGTCTTTTTGTGCCTTTCTTGCTATTTTCCATTCTACCGAAAGCCCCCCTAAAGTCTTTGAATTTAATATTTTTTTTTTCTAATTTAATCCTTAAAATCAACTTAATTGAAATGACTCGAATTTTTTTTTAAAACGGTTACTATCACAAATAGAGTATATGCTCGAATAATTACAAAAAGGTATTATTAGTACAAATAAAATATATTCACAAGTACGATATAATTACTAATACATGTTAAAGTAATTATAATGTAAAATGAAGAATGAGTTTCTTTTAAGTGTTGGTGCTACAAATAGAATACATTTACAAGTACAATATAAGTATAAATACATGTTCGAGTAATTACAACATAGAATTAAATCATTACAAATCATAACAGACAAAGAACCGAAAAGAATCTAGATAAAATCCATACATGACACACGCACAAGATGAACTTAAGAGACACAAACATGGTGGTGCTCAAGAACCTAAAGCCTTTATCTTAACCAACAGTGCAAGTCAGTGATAAGAGTATCGTGTTGCATGATATGAGAGTTTAAGTTCAATCCTTAGTAACTCCACTTTACTCTCAATTACAAGAGAGACGAAAAATGATTCAAAAATTTTAAAACTCGAATTTTCTTAATTTAAATTAACTCGAACTAAAATTAATTTGAAGCGATAAATCTAAATTAAGGTAAATGAATCATAGTGGGAAAAATATAGTGATTCCTACAAAGATGTCTTCTTCTTCTAATATGGAAAGACTTTCCACCATAGAAAAAAGTAAAATTAATATAAAGTGCTTATGTCTTTGCTTGCGTTATGACAAATATATAATTCAAATAAACACATGAAAGCTATTTAAAACTATTGGTCTCTCCCATTAAGCAAAAGGAAAATGACACTATTTTCTTCAAATGGATCCCCGCCCCTTTTTTTTTTCTTATTTATTTATTTATTTATTAAAGCTTCATGCTTTCATCATTTCTTTGGTTATTAAATTAAGCATGCAACTGCAATCATGCACAACAAAGCAATTTGAAAGGGATTCCAACGGGGTTTGTTCGGTAAAAATATTATGGAGGTCTCTGTAGTAAAAGTTAGATTGTAATTTTCTTTTTTTTTGTTAAAAAAATAGATAAATTAATCAATGTATGTTAGACTAAAGAGCAAATTGATTCTTTCTATTTAAAATTTCATCTATTTCTACTGTTAAAACTCGCATGATTGACAAAATAACTAGATATGTAACGCCCCCTAACCCTATACCGTCATCGGAACAGGGTTACGAGACATTACCAGTCAATACAGTCAAATTTCGGTCATTAATTAAAATAAATATTTACACACATCCTAGTTTTAAGATGTCGTCCCTTTAATGGGCCATCGCGGTCCAATATGAACAGTAAATTCAATTCGGGACTAATTTAGAATCACTACGAATTTTTAGTAAATTTCAAAATTCATACTACATACAATTGCCAACCATAATTTACTCATTTCATGAGTACATCTACAACCTAAATGACTCTCATAAAACATCCTAGGTACATGCCATTACCAATAATTAACACACTTTACCTTAATGAATTCGGGATCGAACTGGGATGCTGATTCAATGTTCTATCTTTACTAAACCTGCGCACGGAAACAAACCGTACGCTGAGTATGGTATACTCAGTGGTATTTCCATAATCCGAACACTTAATAATATAACAATTAAACTTAAAATCACAATAACAATTATAAGTATTCATTTATTTGTTTTATAGATAAATTTTCAATTACTTACCATATAAATTCTATACAAGTCATATAACAAACACAATAACATATTTGTTCAATTCTTTTCATTTACTTACCGTATAAATTCTATACAATATATTCACAATTCACTTGTTTTCGCACTTTATTTCTTAACAATATACCATTTTAATTCATTCTAACATCAATCATCATCCATTTGAACTTCACTCATTTCATGAACCTTTTGGTTCATGTTTTCAATCTCATATCTCAATTTCAATTCTCAATTCAATTTCTCATTTCATTCCAATAGCTCAATCAATCAAATTCACTCGACTTAGCTTTTCACTTATTTACCCCTATTAACAAGACTCGGACCTTGGCGGATACACGGATCCAACCAAACACACCAATATGGCACCCAGTGCCTCATCGGATAGTTCGAAGCAATATTTGACACCCAGTGTCTCATCGGCCTAGCCGAAGTAAAGTTGGTACCCAGTACCTCATCGAATCTATCCGAAGAAATATAGTGACACCCAGTGTCTTATCGACTCGAGGTCGAAGAATCCCTGAACACTTCCAATCCTATGGCATGCCAACTATATCCGACTCAGCCCGATACTGTTAATAGGGTATTCAATTCACTTTCAATTTTTTTCAATCAATACACATTTTAATTAATCACATAAATTCATAATTCAATACAATTCAATTCACTTTTCAATAACAAATATCCAAATATCACAAATCTCATATTTAAAATTTTCAAACAATTTATATTTCAATTCAATTCAAATAATCAATATATATTCAATATTCAATATATATATTTATATATATACGCCAATTCAATCAATATAAATTCAATAAATTCATCACATACTATATCAATCCATTTCATTTGCAAAATACAATAATTCTTACTTCAAAACACTTAATATACATATTAAGAAATAAATTCAACAATTAAGTATTAGGTTCGGATTATAGAAATACAAACCGTAATTTTTGAGCTAACTCCCGTTGACTTTGTCTTGTCCTTTCTTAGCCGAGATTTCTGGTACCACATTGACTACGAAATTAATACAATTCATAATCATTAATACATTACTAATTCATATCTTGAGTTATAGAATTCTAAATTAAGATCCGCTAATTTTTCCTGAAACTAGACTCACAAATATTCTTACAATAAAATTTTCAGAATTTTTGGTTTAGCCATTAAGTACAGTTTATTCTTTAAATTCACCCCTATTCTGCTGTCTGACAGTTTCGTCCCTTCTTCACTAAAAATTAATTATCTCACAGTATAGAACTCGGATAACATTCTCGTTGATTTCTAATGAAAATAGACTCATTAGGGATTCTAAACATATAACTTTAAGCCTCTAATTATTTTTATTCAATTTTTGGTGATTTTCCAAAGTCAGAACAGGGGAACCCGAATTCATTCTAACCTTGTCTCACAAAATTCATTATATCTCATAATTTACAATTCAATTGCTTATATCGTTTCTTCTATAAGAAACTAGACTCAATAATATTTAATTTCATATTTTATTCATCCTCTAATTCAATTTTTACAATTTTTGGTGATTTTTTCAAACTTAGACTACTGCTGCTGTCCAAAATAGTCTTAGTACAAAATGTTGATTTACTTTAATTTCAATTTAATTCTAACTAAATTCACTTACTTTTCTATCTTAATTCATACTTTATTTCTATTCAAATTTCATCCATACTCTCATTTAAATATTAAATTTCCAGCATACTTTCCTAATTTCAAAATTTCATCAATTTAGTCCCTACAACATAAAACTTATAACTTACTTTACAATTTGATCCTATTATCAATTCTAGCTTGAAATTTACTCAATTAAACCCTTAATTCACTATTTTATTCAACATGAACTATACTTGAAAATCTTTAAACTCTCAAAATATCAACTTAATTTCATCAAAGTCTTGTTCCAAAGCTTCTAAAACATCAAAATTTAAGAAGAAATGACTTAATTGACTTACCAAATTAAACTTTGAGCCTTGAAACCCAAATTTTCCTTTTTCTTTCTTTCTTTCTCCCCTGTTTCTTCTCTGTTTCGTTTGCTTTCATTCTGTTTCTTATGTTTCTTTACTTATTTATATAATAAATATATAATATAATATACTATAATATAATAATAATTTAATATATATATTTTAACACATAAAAAATCTCAGATTTTTATGTTTATGCCACCTCACTTAGGAAAAATGGCATAATTGCCATTTTGGTCCTCTTCATTTTCTTTTAATCTACAATTCAACTTTCATCCTTTATTCAATTTAGTCATTTTTCCTAATTACTCTTAATTAAACTAAATTTACTTAATTAAACTCTAATTAACCACTCAATTGACTTCGTAAATATTTTTAATAAATATTTACGAATCCATTTTTCAGAAACGGAGACCCGAAAATACACTTTTTCGGTAACGGTAAAATTCGGGTCGTTACAAGATAATTATACATAGTGTGTCATGTGCCCCTCATGCTCACATATAGGGATAAATGGATGAAATTTTAAATAAAATGATCATTTTTTTATTTGATCTAATGTCCAGGGACTAATTTGCCTATTTTTTGAATAGATGGGACAAAATACAATCTGACTTTTAATATAAGGGCCTTCGTGGTGTTTTTACTAAGTTTATTTGGGGTTTTGGTTAATGTGGATTCGGATTAATCAAGATTCAAATTAGTTAATATTTTGGTCAAATTATGGTTTAGTATATTCAAATTAATTTTTTTGATGAAAAAATTGACTAGACTCTTAAAATTTCTTCGACATTGATTTAATAATCTACATGATAATTCACACGTATTTCTAAAAGAAATAAAGAAATGTTCATAATTTTTTCTAAAAAAAATTATCCCAACTAGTAATGAAGTACATGGACTGTCACGTGAATTACTACATCAGCACCATAAAAATTTTAACAGTTCAAATAGCTTTTCAATCCAAAACAACAACTTAACTAAATTTAAAAGGTTGTGGGACAAAGTGATAACAAAAGAATTAGGACCAAAGTGATAAAAGGAGAAAATATGACTGGCTAAATTTATCATTATAAAAAAAATAAAATAAAAAAGGTAAAAAAGCTTATAGAGAAATGAGACATGATTAAGTGTAAAATAAATATTATAAACTTAAGCACCGCCAATTAAGTTAAGTAATGATAAGTAGGATGGCATCTCAATTAAACTATAATAATCAAAGGGGAACATGGCAGCCCATATCTCTGTGCTAAAGGGTCACCTTTAAGCCATTAAATGGCTTTTATATGCTCAATCTTTGCTTATATCCTTAATCAAATTATAATTTAAAATTTAATCCCATACTTTTATTTTCAAGAATTTAATTTATCTGCTTTTTAGATTTCAAAATTCAGATCCAATTGTTAACACGGTTAAATTTTTATTATTAAATTCATTGATGTGATATTTGAAAAAAAAAAACTACTCACTCGACAATAATGCAACTAAAAAAATGACTTTGTAATGAATTTGAATTTAATAAAATAATTTCAATAGTGTTAATAGTTGGATATGAATTTTGAAGTCTAAAAAAGTATATGGAGTAAAATTCAAATTTACAAAAAGTACAATGATTTATATAAAATAAAATTTTGTGAAAAAATTATATAAAAGTTATATTCATAAAAAAATGTAAAATACAAATGAAACTTTGATTAAAATGATAAATATGAGATTTCAAAGATTATGGTGTTTTAGGTCTATATCCATCATGTGTGAATGTCGTTTCTAGATTTATTCCGTGTATAAATTGGTTTTTATATACTTTATATAAAAAGACAAAGGTATCTTCTTAATAATATTTATTATTTTGTTGAAAAAAATTAATCATTTCTCAATTGAATTGATATCATATTGACTTGTAACACTTAATGTTCTAATAATCGGATCGTTAATTGAATTGATCATACTATCATTTTTTAGTTCAATTGATTTTATTACTAATTCAACAATAATTAAAAAATATAAAAAATTTATAAAATCAGTTTAGTCGATTTTCCAATTTAATTGATTTAACCACTCGATTGAGTATTAAAAAATACATTAAATTTTAATTTAAGTTATTCCAACTTGAAAATACCTAAAACATTTAGATAATTTTTAATGAATTGAAGTCCTAAGAAAAATTTTAAAACTTTGAATTAAACATTGTACATTGAACCTTTACCAAGAAAAAAAAAACTATAGGTGTTTCTATAAAGTGGCACAAGAATCAAAAAACAAGAAATTAGTGGCACTCAAATTGGGAGATTTAATTTTTTTAATTTATTCTTTATAATTTTTTACTAATTCCATGATATCATAGTTAATCTTATCTTGATATTGATAATGTTTAGTGGCAAAGCAAGACGATTAAAAGTGTCACGTTCTACAATATATAGAAATTTGATTTTAAAATAATTTAATAAAAGAATTTATGTGAATGAAAAATTGGTTTTGAAAAACATTTGCTTAAAAAATAAGAGGTTGGTAATGAATTCAAAAAGTTTGAGAATAAATATCTTACTAAATAATAACACTAATGATTGCCATGCATTCAATGTAATTGAGTAGGTTTATTGTATGTGAGATTTTTATGAATAATATCTATGATTTTGACAAAGGTGTAAACAAGGGTCAATTTATAAATTTATTATTTTTAATAAAAAATTTAATAAAAAGTTTTTATTTTTTGAGGTTAAAGTACAATTTAACTATATATTAATTTATAATTTAATAATTTGTTAAAGGACTGTATATAACTTTTCTCATTTCTTGGAGGCTAAGACTCCTTTAAATTTGTCCTTAGGTGGAAACAATGTTCCAAAATCTCTGTCAAAAAATTGTATTTTTGATGGAATCAAAGTAACTGTTCGTTTTACAGTCCATATATTTATAGAGATTAATCTTTTCAGAATTTATTAAATAGGTAAAATATTTTAATTTCTGCCGTTGAAATTATGGTTTGACAAAATCATTAAAAGAAGTAAGGACAAAGCTAATTTTTTCCCCTTAGGATTGGATTTGAATTATAAAACTTTTAGAGTTACAATATAATTTTATTATTGTATTAACATAAAATTTTACAATTTTTCAAGGGATTAAGTTTAAAATTTTCAAATTTTGAAAGGATCAAAATTAAAATTTTGAAATTATTAAAGTAATTAAAAGATAATTTTTTTTTTGGGTCCACAGTGCCTCCAATAGAAAAACAGCTTTTACCGTTTTATCTAATATAATTCAATTATACAATATGATTATAAAAATGTATCAACATTATCAAATATGTTAAATTACATTATCTTTCTATTTAAAAATTAAAAAAAATATAAATATTTTTAAACATTCTATTAAAAACAATATATATATAATAAAAACCTATAACCTATTTAATTTCCGATTCAAATTTTCAAACCACTGCATACCATCATGACGAAGGCAAGATTTTCAATGTTGCCTGTTGGAATAAAATGTATTTGCTGAACAAGCAACAATTGTCTTAAATAAAGGACAACCTTTTTCCCCTTTTAATTATTTTTTGGCATTAGCAATTATTTGCCACTTTTCTTCACACAAAAAACATAGAGAGATAGAGAGAGGCATCCATAAAGAACAAAAAAAACATCATAAATAAGAAGAAGAAGACAACAAACAAGTGAAATAAAATTAATATGGTAAGGGACACCGCATACATGCATCACACATACATACATACCATATTTTATATTTAAAATCCCCCCTTCACAAATCGACTCCTAATATTATATGATGTTATTCGTATGTTCACAAAAATTAACGTGTCTTTATTATTGAATGAATCGATTTAATTCTTTTACTATTAAAAAAATTTAAAAAAAGTCAAATTAGAATAGAGTTAATTCTATTATTAAAATAAAATTTTATGTTAATTTTTAAACAAGACATGTTTACCTTATTGAAATTTGACTCTATTTGGTTCTTTTTAATAATTTAAAGACTAAATTTAGCGGCGAAACAAAAAAAAATTATTTAAGAAGGACTGAGATAAAATTAATGAATATTGGAGAAGTCAAGGTTAAAATTGTTTCGTTAAAAAGCTTAAATTACATTATTTATATTTGTAGAAGGACCGGAAATAGAAATTTTCTATTTATTAAAAAGTTTAAAAAAAGTTAATTTGAATAATTTATATTTTGGAAAGTGTTAGAAAGAAAATTTTCTATTTAACCAAGCAAACTAAAACTCTTGTCAACTCTTGACAAACTAAAACTCTTGTCAACTCTTGACTCCGTTTTTGATTAAATTAATTTATTCAATAGTAAATTGACTAATTTAATATGATATCTCCGATATAAAGACTTGTAAAATACTTCATAAAAAAGTTAATAACATGGTTAGCTGTTGTCAGAGAAATTAAATTCTTAATTTCAAGATAATAAATAGACTAAAATTATAATTTGACATTTTTAATTACTAGATGTCAAATTCACTTGCAGTCGTCTTGTACATCATCATCTCATTTGCTTGGCACCACCAAAACATTTTTACTACAAATTTCAATAAACACCACCAACACAAAACAGGAGACAATAAAAACAACATCTCAACACCAACAAATCATTGCAAATATACATTTTCACCCAAATTTTTTTCAATAGAATTTAGTATTGAAACATCATCATATCACTTGATGCTATAATGGGTTGGTTCATAATAACAAAAGGATTGTTGTTGTGGTTGCTGATAATGGTGGTGAAGCTTTCATCACTTGTTGTTTCAAATCCCTCACTCGTTTCAAACCCATCGTTGCTGTTGTTGCTATTGGTACCACTATTAAGATAATGGAGAATTTCATTGAGTGACTCCAGTCTTTGACTCAGTTCCATCATCTGAGCTCTCAAAACCGAGTTCTCAGCTTCCATGTTGATGTAGTGTTGAGTGGTGAAGTTGATGGTGGTTAAGATTTGATTATTATCTTTAACCAACTGAGTCACTTGTGCCATTAACTCGTCCAAGTGCTTTTGTTTCCTCATCCTAGACCGCCTCGCTGATTCTCGGTTGGATTCCATCCTTTTCCGTTTCCTTTGATTGTGCAAATCCTCTTCGGATACTGAATTGGACATGGAGTTTCCACTAGAAGAAGCCATTAAAAGGAAAAAAAGAGAGACTAAATTGTAAGCTAAATAACTACTTATTATATATATATGTATATATGGTAAAATAGGACAATTTATTTATGAGAAAACATAAAACCAGTAAAGAAAAACAACAGAGAAAGATTGAACAAGATGAGTCCTTCGTCTAAGTGAAGAATTTATCATAAACCCAGAACGGAGGATTTCACTAACAACCGGAGACATGAGTCTCAAACATGAAAATTTTCATAACACATAAGACTTCAAATAACACACAGGAAGAGAAGAGAGAGATTTTTGCATGAAAGAGGAAGAGGTTTATGAGAGAAATGAGAAGAGAATTTATAGAAGAAAAATGAAATGAAAATTTGAAGAAGTGAAATAGAGTGGTAATGGAATCTATTTGGTGATGAGAGAGATGATTGGGGGTGTGGGGTGGAGACGAATTTCTCATATACGTCCAGTTCTTCCAGCTGGTATCCATTATACACACCCTACAAATTATTTTAATCATTACTTATTTCAGGTTCTTCTTTATTATTTAATTTATTCATTGTTTGGACCCCAAGGTTTCTTTTCTATATTTATTGCGGCTGAACATACATATATCATTTTTTATGTGAATGAAAATTCTCATTCAATTTCATTTAAAAAGTTCTTACATTTAACATAAAAGATTTCGAAAATAAATTTAAATCTAAAATGATTGAAAATATATATGAAATTTAAAAAATGATTTGAAATGATTTCAGCTCCTATACATGGGATTTCATAAATATTTTTGTTCTAAAAATAGAAAGATCGAAATAATTAAAATTTTCTTTTGAAGATTGAATATAGTTATTAATTCATGATCTAACATGTATAGAATAAAAATTTCATTCTCGATACTAAGAGAATTTTTATGGAAGTCTTTCATTTGCTTCTCTCCTATAGAAGTTTTATTCTCCTAGAATGTATCTTAATTTTTGACCTAATTTTCCTTCTGATTATCAATTCAACCTTTGATAAAAAAAATATATCTTAGTTATATTTTATCTCTTTTTCAAAATGTCAAACCAAAATAATAATAATAATAATTTGAACTTAAAGTAACCTTAATTAAAATAATAATAATAATTTGAACTTAAAGTAACCTTAATTAAAAATCAAAATTAATCAAAAATTAGAATTACCCAAAACTCTTAAGGCTAGAATTACAAAATATTTCTCAATCATTTTGTTTATTATAATAATGTAATTATTCACCTACAACATAAAATTAGGTAAAAATTTATATAGATTTTTGTATAATATTCTTTTAAGAGGTTAAAATTCAATGTATGTGGTATAGCTAAAGAGGATAAAGCCGGCTGTGGAGGAATTTTGAGAGATTTGGAGGGGATGGCAAGAGGGATATTCTCTGGTGCTGCAGGTACAAATGTTACTAAGGAAGCTGAGATTGAAGTGGTGAAAATTGCTCTTGAAGTGTTTGAATCGACAAGCTGGAAGTGTTCTAATTCACTGGTAATTGAAGTAGGCTCTGCGATGGTATTTTCTTGGTGTATCAACAAGGGGTTGAGACCTTGGTCGCTTCAAGCAATTTTTTTAGAAATTGAATCAACTAAGCGCAAGACTGGATCCATTGTCTTCTCTTTGGTGGATAGGAATGGAAACGACCTGGCGTTCTCCTTGGCTTTGGCTGGGGTAAATCGAACTCAATTGTTTAAAGTTTGGTGGTGATTTTTGCTTTGTTTAGTACTTTAATGCTGCTGGAACTATGCTTTAATTTTTTATGTAATTTTATTTGGGTACTACTCTGCTTTGTTACCATTAACAGAGCAGTGTGAATGTTGCGAAAAAAAATAGTGTAGGGAAAACACATGTTCAAATTTTGGAGATGCATTGTTGACAGAAACAACTTCATACCCTAAATATGAACAATAAAATCAAAAATGAAATATAAAAAAATTATATATATAATTCATGGTATCTGAATAACTAAATCAACATTATAAAATATTGATTATTTTGATAATTAATATTTAAATTTAAATTAGAATAAATATAGATAAAATGTAAATACAATAAGATTTAAATCGAAATAAATTTGAATTAAAGATCCAATTAATTAATTTAGTGAAATTAATTATTGAAGAATCTGAATATAATGTGTGAAAATGCTTGAAGTAGTGTATTATTTTTTGCCCTTTCACCTCATTTTCTCCGCCAGTACCAGAATTAACCGTTTAAGTCTGGCACTGTTGCTTTTCTGACAACTGACAGTTGCTTTGAAACTAAAAGGAATCTTAGGGATGGCGGTGTTATTTCAAGTTTTTCAAGGGGTATTCTAGTCATTAGATTTTAGCTGTTGCCAAAAAAAAAAAAAAACCCTTCCCCGAACCCTAAATAGTAAATAGCAAAATCTTTGAAGAAATTTTTTCTTTTACAAGCAAGCAATTATATGTATAAATAGCTTTGGTTAGGTTCGTTTCGAATCCGGTTTATTTAAATTTTAAGATTTTTGATTCAATTTTGTTTCGGATGTATTTTAAGTTCATCTTCGTCTTGGGATTCAACTCGTCTTTCACATCGTTTAGATTTAAGGTTCATATTTTTTTAATCAAATTATTATAGATATAGGTAATGTTTCGAGTGATTTTAAATTACTTATTCGAGTCATTCTATACTTGAGTCAATTTTTGAATTTAGATCCATTTAAATTTGTGTTTAATAAATTTAAATTATTAATTTTTTATAATTAAATTAAATTAAGTTAAATTTAAATTCAATTTAATCAAATTAAATTCTAATCGAATTTACAAGTATAAATCAGAACAAACAAATAAAAAATTGGTTCATTCCTCTTCCTTTGTAATAAAGCATAAAATCTTTATTTAATACTCAAAACACCATCACAATTTAATAATTAATTCTTTATATATATAATCTGACCAAACAATTTTTTTTCCATTAAACTTTTCAAAAACAAAAAGCATCTCCATGTGCGTTAGTGCAGCTCCAAGAATGGTGCTAAAGCATGGGTTGAACCCTCAAAGTAACCCATCTAGGTTTTGACTTTAATTAGGATACCAATTGCTTTAAAGAATTTAAAAACACTAGATTTAATTATAGTTTATTATTTGATATATTATCAATTTTTATTATGTTATTAGTGTTAGTTATTGTTGTTAAAAAATGATATTAAATTTACAGGTAACGTGAAAGGAAAATCTAATCAATCATATTCAATTGATATTAAATTTATAGGTCAATCAAATGCTTAAAACTATGTTAAAGAAATTTCGTATCATCAATTTTTGGTACAAGCATCATGGAGGCACTTGTATTAAGAGTCAGATTACATTTTGTCTCATTTACACAAAAAATGAACAAATTTATCTTTTTATGTTAGATTAAAGAACAGACTAGTTTTTTGTTTAAAAAGTTCATCTAATTCTACTGTTAAAATCTCGCGTGATTGACGAAATAACCAAATAGCTACCTGGGGTATGCTATTATAGCTCATTCTAACATACAAGGATCGGTTTTTAATAGTAGAAATGAATGAAAATTTTAATATAAAAATTATTTTTGCTCTTTGATCTAATATATATGAACTAATTTGCCTATTTTTTGAGTAAATAGACAAAATGTAATCCGACTCTTAATACAAAAACCTTCAAATTTAATGTCTTTCATAATATTTTTACCTCAATTTATTGGCAACAATTAACAACAATTTATAAAAGTGGCCTTGAACATGACCCAAACTAAACGAGATTAAATTAGAAAAAAAAAAGGCAAAACATATACAAAATTTACATAAAATAATGCTCAACTTTAAAAACTCGAGATTTTAAAATTTCAACACTACATATGTTTAAACATATACTTTAGCATATTCCATTCATTATTACCTAAAAGTAAAACTAGTTGCCTAATTGATCTCCAACTTTTTCCCTTTGTGTTACCATAATTGAGTTAAGCTTATCGGAAAATAACATATGCTTTCGCTTTATTACAAAAATAGAACATCAATGTTTATTTTATCTCTTCCAAAAATGCAAAGAGAACATTAGTGTTAAAATTTTTCGATTCAACACGTTTATTTTTTATCAATTATATGCCACGTCATACAATAGCAACAGGCTAGTAAATTTTAACAAAATATACTAATATTTTAATGATTGGATCTAAATATTTAAATTGAAAATGTAATAGGAATTATTATTTTTAATTGTTTTAGTACTAGGCAAAATATCAAATTACTTCAACTAGGGGTGATAACAGTTTAATTTAAATAGGTTTTCAAAAAAAAAATTGATTCAGATTTAATTAATTACAATTTTTTAAATATATGAATAAAAAATTAAACCGAATCATATACATTTAATTAATAACCGGATTAACACCGAACCAAATACTACTATTCAAATAAAATGTTCGAAATTTTATCCATTTTTTTCTGAACCCTACTTCAACGGAGGATTTGTAGAATGCACATGATTTTTTTGTTTCGCCGACAACATTGAAACTTGATGGAACATGTTCATACCCCAAGTACAGCAGATCAAATCATCCCACAAAATGACAACAAAAAATATATATTTAATCCAAGGAAATAAGAAATAAGTGGAGCTAATCTAGTTAAATTTTGCTATTTATCTTTCTGATTTAACATCTATATATATTTTAAAATTTAAAAACTGAGTTTAACCAAATTGTAATTATTGAATTCATTATGTTTTGCTATTTTTAGAATATGATGGGGTATGCATTATATTATATGTGTAATGGTATGTTAGCGTGTTATTTCTTACGTATTACTTATAAAAATATTAGTTAATGGATTTAATGATTGTCGTTTATGTCAAGGTTGAAATACCGAAATTCGAAAAGTAATTTGAAAAATACAGGGACTAAATTAATTGATTTGCAAAGTATAAGGACTAAAATTGACCAAATTAAAGTATAAGGATTAAATCTACAATTTAACGTGGAGTATAGGGACTAATAGCATAATTTGACCCAAAAGAAAATTAATGTTGTAAGGTATGCTATAGTAATTATGAATGTGACATTGTGGATTTTCAAGAGAAAGTTAGGTCGAATATTTGGACCTTTTTGTGGAGTTGGTTGAATAAAGTCTATAAACAGTAATTTTGTAGATGAAAAATTAACATTGACAGGCTAGAATAGCAATATATATATTTTTTGATATAGAGAGAGGACCTAACTTTGTTTTGTTTTAACTTGTGACCTGAAAAGTATATATTTATATAAATATTCTTCACTTTGAACATAAGAAAAGTGAGAAGCTAAAATTGACATTTCATCAAAATAAAGCAAAGAGAAAAAGACATCAATGAAGGGAAAATCAATCTTATTTTTACCATCATCCTTCTTTGTTATTCCCATGGTAGAATTAAAACTTTTTTTTTATAATTAGTAACATAAAAAAATCATTTTATAACGATAAAATTAAAAGTTTAAACTATCCAATAAATTGAACATTGATGGTGCACTGTCGAAAAGCAATAATACTCTTGCGACTGGAGGAGTGTTAGAGACCATGATGCCAATTAGATGTATATTTTTGCTATGTGGATTGGGAAGGATTCAGTTTTCAAACTTGAGGTAAGAGTTATATTAGAAGGCCTCAATTTAGCATGGGCGTTTGATTTTAGGCAATTGGAGTTGGAGTGTGATAATACATTAGTTGTGGAAACTATCTTAGTTGGTAGTGCGGGTACTAGTATATTATTGGAATTACGTTTGATTAGCCAACTTTTTTGCCAAAATTAGAGTGTTCATTTTCGATACATCCCTAGGGAACATAACAGATAAGCTAATTTGATGGTTGAATATGGAAGCGGGAATTATGATGAGGCCCCAATCTTATTACGGGAGCTTCTCAAAATTGATCTCGATTCTATGATTGTTACTTCTAGTTAATTTGTTATCTTTTCATTCGCTTTCTAATTATTTCTTTTTACAAAAAAGAAAAGAAAAAAAACTATCTAATAAATAATAACTTTAACAAAAATATTCATTATTGAATGAGTAAATGTAAGAAAGTCAACTAGTCACCATGGTTCAAAATTACAAAGAAAAAAAGAAAAGAAAAGGAAATACAACAAATAAAACCCAAAACATATGAAAAATTGATTCGAATGATATTTTTTAACCATAGTTTTCAGATTTCGATTTTTGTATTTTACTTTAGGTTACTTATTAAAACATTATACGAATCTTGTCCAATCGAATTTTTACAATACTAATAAAGTGGAAGGCACAACTTGAGCCTTTACAACCGCCCCTAGATTTCAAACAAGTTGCTAGCACTTTATACCATTGATTGCAATAGAAAGGTGAAGAAAATCAAACTTTAAAATGTAAAATAAAACAAAAGTCACCATGCATATTTGGGGAATATTAATTTGCAATAACAAAAGGACTATACATTAGATAGCTAAGTAGCTATATAGTATTATTAATTATTGAAAGAAATGCTTCCAAGATTTAAAAAAAGAAATGGGTTGCTAAAAATATCACATCTGCCTCAATTATTGCCTTTGGAAGAGTAAAGTGTTGTTAGTGTTTACTTCGTGTATATGTACACAATTTGTTCATGGTAATTTTATTTATGGGTCACAAATGCAAGCGGTCTCCCGAATATAAATGAAAATATGTATTAATAACTCTCAAGTTTAATCAAGAGGTGTAGAGTGGTAGTTACTTATCTTGTTTCATAATCATGTGGTTGAGAGTTAAATCTTTATTCATGAGAATGGAATATATTTCGTGGTTTATAGTAAGGGGATTAGTCATTAACACTAATAGTGGATACCCTAATTTCAACAAAAATAATAATTCTCGAGTTTAAGATTTAGAATTCATGATCTCAAATTTAAGGTTTAGGGTATTGAGTTTAATATTTAAGGTCTCGATTTTAGAGTGTAAAATTTAAAAGTTTAATATTTATTTACATATAATTATTATTTAGTTATGTTTAAATGATGTTATCAGTATTTATTTGTATATATAGGTTTCCCATTATTTTTTGTTTGACTCATTTAAAATGTGTTATTATTATTCACTGATGATAATGTATGAAACTCATCTAATACATTAAATATTCTCCTCAGATACATATAATACAAGTTGGAATGATCCATGCAACCCAAAAGTAAAATTGCAAAAAAAAAGCTAACAAAGAATTTATGGTTAAAAAGTGCTCCAAGGGGATGGTTTGGGCTTTAAGGAAGAGCTTTTGGTTGGTCTTTGAAAGGTTTTTTCTCTTTATTTGTAACATAAATGCTTGGTGGAGAGGTAGGAGTAGCTTTCAAAAGCTGATATGTTTGTTGGGTGTTACTTGATAAATTTGATGTTACTTGAGAGAGCCCCAAGTTGCTTAGGCTATTGTCCCACTCGTGTCTTCAAATGTTTCGGAAATGGAGGGTGTGGATTTAAATATTTCTGAATATTTGATTTATTTTGATATTTGGATATTTTAATTACTATTCGTGGTGAATTCAAAAAGAATTAAGGGATATCAGTCTATATGTATTATTCAAATTCTTTTAATTTTTGTGGGTAATAGGTTTAGATAATTTGTATATCTATTAATCAAAACTATTTTATTTTTATGGATAATGAATTTGAATACTCAAATTCATTGTCTATTTTTATTATTTAAAAATTTAATTTACTAAATGTGAATATTTAATGAATTCATATATCCGACAAATAATTTAATTAATTCGAATAATAATACTTAAATTTAATAGAGATAATTATTGGCCTTTTTATCAATCCAAGTGTTTCATATGGATTAAGATTTGTATCGTTTCTTCTTTCTTAAATTTCCCACAAAGCACAAGTAAAGAGAGAACAAAATTTTCTTACTTTTGTAAATCTTCTCTTATAACCAGATACAATCGGGGATCAACTTCAAATTAAAAATTTTGAATTCTTGCAGATAAAAATCCAGAAATCATATGTATGTCGTAAAAGTCATGTTCTCTCATTGAAAGTGTATATATATAATATTGAAGATATATAGAAAATTCTTGTAGAAATAGAACATCACCTTTAAATCAGCCTTGCGTGAAATCTAGCCAAAAATTGGCGATAATTTTATAGGTGGCAAAGTGAAAACAGTTTGCAAGGACACAAATATTGTACACAAAAAGTCACAAATAATTATTTAGTTTTTGGGTCCATCTGTAAAAGGGAAATAAGAACACTATTTTATGTGATATATAGATTCAAAAAAGTTCAACCATGATAATTAATGGTTTGCGAAAATTAATCATTTTAAAATTCGTAATTATTTTTTTTAATAATGTTATTTTTAATGTTTAAACTAATTGATTTTTCTCTTTAAAAATATAAAAATTTATTGATTCGTATAACCTTTTTAATTACTACAATTATTAGTTTTTCAGATCTCAAATTCGTAATTTATGTTTAGATTGAGAAATTCCCTTTTTCAATAATGATGATATTATTAATGGAATCACAAGTTTAGGAAATATTATTTTATAAACCCTTCTATTTTTATTCCCCACTTAGAATCACCTGCCTCATTTAGCTAATTTCAGCCAGTGATTGAATCAAAGCAGTCACCATGAAATTATTACGAATACTATGTTTAGCTAACCAATTTGCAACAAAATTCTGCTCTCGAGGAATATGAAAGATATGAAAATTTTTATTAATTTAATAAGTTCCTTCTGTAATTTCTTTTTCAAAATTGCCAATCCGCCATTACTCTCTGTCTTTTCACTCCACCCTTCTTCCTCAATTATCAAACAATATAATAAAGAATGGTCGGTTTTTGTAGGGTTAAGAGACAGCAGTCCATTTTCAGCTTTTGCAAAAGTGTTCAATTTTTATTTTCCCATGTAGTACTTCAACTTCTTATTATTTCTCATGTCTTTTCTCCTAGTGCTTTGGGTTATAAAGCATTGGTTAAAATATGCTATGAGTTTTTGTACATTTGAAATTTAATTCTTTTACTTTTACTTTTAAGAATTTAGTTTATTTATTTTATAGTTTTCAAAATCTATGCTCAATTGTTAATACCGTTAAATTTAGGAGCGAAGTCGGGAATTTTTTTCTGTAGGAGTGAAATTAAACTATAATTTTTAGGAGTCAAAATGCAATTCTTCCATTATAAGCTTATAACTTTACAATTCTAGCACGATTAAATCATAATTTTATCATTTTAGGGGGTCAAAATATAATTTTACTATGTATCAACCTATAATTTTTTAGATTTTAAAGGGCCTAAGGCACAATTTTTCTATTTTTGAGGAGCTTTGCCCCTGATTAAACTTCCTATGTTGAATTTTCTTGTTTGAAATATTGAAATAAAAAACTTTTACTTCATAGTCATGTAACAAAGAAATTGACATTGTAATAAACTTATATTTAATAAAAGAATTTTGATGGTGTTAATAATTGACTTGCAATTTTAAATCCAAAAAGGTAATGGAATTAAATACCTTGTAATAAAGATAAAGGGGATAAATTCTAAATATATAAAAAGTACAATGACTTATCATATTTTAACCTAAAGCATTTAATCCAAGGGTTTGGTCCCAATCAGATTTTCCTTTTCGCCTACCAGCTGACAAGGTAGGGCTTCTTTCTCCCTTCAACTTGATTCTAAAGACTTCATAATTCAAATGCAAATTCTCCAAATTCCCTGCAATAGAATATGCAAAAGTTAATTACATATAATTCAACTTGCCAATGGGATATGCTGGTCTTGGATAGGATTAATTCGAGTTTTAAAATTATTGAATCATTTCTACATCAGGTTAATTAGATTTAAGTCATTTTAAGTTCAGATCTTTTAATTTTGCTAGTTAAGATAAGGTATCTCAAGTTCTAGTCAATATTTCAGATTAGAATAAATATCAAATTTATGAATGAACTTTGGTTTAATATGCAGTTTGATATATTAACTTTGATTTGATGTAATTATACACATGAAATTTGAATTGTGGTTCATATCTATGCACGAAACTTTAATTTTCATTTCAATAGTACACATTTAAAGAAATAATACAAACATTTGTTTTCATATTGGATAGATATAATTGTTTATGTATTCAATATATCAACGTAAAATAATACCAATTCAACAATGTTATTAGTGATTTGTGACAATTGAATCAAATCAAAATTTCATGTATAAAATCACACAAGATCAAAGTTCATATATAGCATTACACATTGAATCAAAACCCATGTATAATTTTAATATTTATCTCTTTCAAATTTACATCATTTTGGGCTTAGATAATTTTTGAGTTTTGGTTATTTTAAATTCGAGTTATTTTATATTATTTATTAATTCAAATTAATATTTCATAATCAAATCATGGATTAATCATATTACTACTAATAATTGTTTTTTTATAAATTAAATGGTGCTCACTGTGAGAGAAAAAAATAGAATGGTGCTCGTATTGTATTTTTTATGTACTCTTCTTAATTCTATTGTCAATCTTTTTAATCTCATCAATTGATCTACAATATAATAAAAAATCCGACTTTAATTTTTTTTTAAAAATTCATTTAATTTTAACATTTTAAAAATTATGTTTAAAATAATCGATTGAGTATTAGCTCAATTGACATCAATATTATATTAATATATATATTTAAATATATTATATTTTTATTTAAAGTTCAAAAAAAAATTATAAACAATATTAAATCTTAAATATTGCATTAAAAAGATTGTGTTAGAAACAGGATCTCCAAATAATACAAAAGAGGACATAATCTTTAGAAAACGTGAAAAAAGGAATAAGACAAAATTTTGAAAATTTCAAGAAAAAATTACGATTACTTTTTTCTATGTGAAATAACTTTTAATTTTCAAAATATTCCAGTAGGAGGGGAAAAAGGGAAGTAGATTAAATCAGGGACGGATACAATGATTTTGACCCTTTGATTAAAATGTTGAATAAAAATATTTTTCACCGCAAAATTATAAAATTTATTTAATTTTAATTTTATTTTAAATATGATGAAATTGAATTTTAATTTAAATACATTTTAAGTAGTTTAAATTAATCATATATTAATTGTGAGATAAATGTATTAATTTATTTTTATTTAAAACATATAAAGTAATATCATTTTAAATTAAATAGATTAAATTAATGTTTGCTAATAAAATTAATAAGATTTACATTTTATTCAATGGCAGTCATTTCAAAATTTATTATCGTTTAATGAACCAAACTTATAAATATAACTTTCTCCTGATTTTAATTAGTATTTTCTTACGAATACCAAACAATGTAATATTACATTTCTAGTAGTCACAGTCCCAACAATTACATTATTAGAATTTTACCATGTGAAAGTATCAAACATTATTGTTGGGGACCGATCCGTATAAACAACAAGATAATAAAAGTAGAGAAGAACAAACATAAATATTTTACGAGAAAAACCCTCAAAGAGGGAAAAACTACGTGCAAATGAGGCTTCCAGCTTTTCGCTTATGAGCAAACAAACGAGAGCACAATATGGAGAAAATAAATCTAGATGTACTAAACGTACATTACCCTAAACCCCAAATACAAAGCTCAAAATTCAATATGATAAACCGGTAAATAAAACCCTAAATCTCATAGGGCACTCAAAAAAAGGGTATAAAATACTCTCCATAATTACCACGAAACTCTCACCAAAACTCATATGTGACTACATCTTGTCGCCCTCAAAGAAAAACCCTTTTTTGATTGGCTTGTTAAAACATGATACAGTGGCTCCTTTAAATATGCTTAGATTCGAGTTCTAGTCATACTAAAATATCCTTGGAATAATCAGAGTGTAACTAGGAGAAGCAGTTTTGCTTGAAGTCTAAAACGCGACTATATATCTTGGAGAACCGGTTGTGGCGTCCCATGCATGCTTATCATGACGTCATTGCCACATTCGTTTGGGGTTTCGTTGCGACGTCACTTGTCTTCACGTTATGACATTGCCTCTATTTTACCTCTTCTTCGACAAATCGTCAAACATCTTCCTAAGTGCCTGCAAAACGTCTAATAATTATGAGGCACACCCTACAAATCTCCACATTGACTCGTATTTATCACAGCTCTTTTTCTATGCCCGTCACAAGCCAAACTCGAATTTTGCAGAATACTGAACAAGTTCGAACAGTGTTCGAACTTGTAAATTGAAAGACTCCTAATTTTCAAATCAAAGTTGTATAATGCAACAAGGGCCAGTAATACCCAAACATAAGAGAAAGCATCAACTCTCTCCTCCTGATTGTAATCCTCTATGAACGACCTTGCCTAACACTCTACGAACCATTCAAGTCCTAAAGACCAAAAGGGATGTGATTTTTCTCTAAATCCACATGCCTGACATCTAACACGACTCCACCTTTAACCGGGTTATGTAGAGAACAAGAAATCATCACCCTTGTCTTCAGTCACGTAAGCTATCTCCGTAATTATCCAAAAATGCCAGAAACTAAAATTTTTGATCCGTCTAACATCTTAATATCCAAATTTGTTGTTGTATACCGAACGAGTCAATCTGTAAAAGTTGAACTTGACTTTGATACAGATTTTTTGGGGATTGACCAGTATAAACGACGAACAAGTAAAATAGAAAAATCAAACATGTAAATATTTACGTGAAAAACCCTCAAAGAGGAAAAAACCACAGACAAAAGAGGTATCGACTTTTCATTAAATAAGTAATCAAACGATAGTACAATATGGAGAAAATAAACCAAAAAGTACTAAATGTACTATCCCAAACCTCGAAAACAAAGTCCTAACTTGGGAACAAAATTTTATTTATAGTTACCATGAAATTCTCTCCAAAACTAATATGCGACTACATCTTGTCGCCCTAAAAAAAACCCTTGCTAATTGGCTTGTTAAAATAGAGATACAATGGCATCTTTAAATAAGATTAGATTAGAGTTCTAATCATAAATTAATAATTTAATTTCTTAGAGAAAATCATGTAATAAACTATAAGAAATTAAAGTAGCTGGAAATTGTGGGAATGGAACCCAAAATTCCGGTTGTCCTTTCTTATTTTTAATTTGAAAAGTTCCATAAGGAGAATCACATTCAAAATATGCTTGATTAATATTCTATCTAATGAATATATATAAGCCCAAAAGCGTATAGATATATAGATATATATATATATGGAAAATTTTACTGAATTTGAACTACATTCAACCTTTCAATGAAAGTAATGGGAATATAAAAGTATTCTAAACCCTAATTGTCTAAAGCAAACTGTTGTTTTTTAAATCAGAAAATCATGCATGCATGTGAACTGTACTTTTTTTATAAAAAAGAATGACCAGAAGGTGACAAAGAATCCACGAACTTTAAGTCTTTAATAATTTTCTTTTACAAGAAAATTCCCATAGATCATAGTAGCTATTATTTAAAAAGTTAATAAGTATATTTAAAATATATGAATCAAATTTTAAATATAAATATATTTATTATATTTACAGTTTAGATTGTGTTAAAGAAACACAATGTAGAACAGATATTTCTTTTTTATTTATTTATTTATGCATGGTGGATATTAGATACATTTTTATGTTTTGCTTTAAATATGTTTTACATCATACTTAAATTGCTATTTAATGTTCAAGCTAATAGTTAATTAATGAAATTAGACTATTTCATTTATAGTAGTTGTACATGATAACGTCTATGGTCAGATATTTTTATAGTGGGATCTCATGAGATATTTATAGTAGTCATTTAATCAAGTCACGTCAGAAACTAAAAAATTGTGTTGGTGACTTAAAACATGTTAAATCGGTTGCTAAATATGTTGTTTTCTTTTGAAATCAGTCTTTCATTCTTTAGTATTGAAATAGGTTGAATTGGTTGAAAGATAAATTCATGTTTTTCAGTGCAACTCCTACATGGCATGATCAACAGTGATTTAAAAGGATCTCACAAGATTTCATTATAATAATATCTTTAAATAGATGCTACTGTAATACACTTAATTAAATTTGTGACATTTATTTAATTTTAAAAATTGGAATGAAGATGAATAACAAAATAATTGAATAAGATTCCAATATTATATATGCAGTATTTAAAAATAGTGAAAAAGATTATTTCATCATTATTTTAATAAGAAGAAGAATAATAGTACACTCACTAAGAAATAATAAGGGTCTTATAAAGAAGGTTTATATGCAATGGAATATCATTAATCAATAAGCTAATCGATTCTTTTTTAGTGATCCGATCTTACCTGCTTATTTGATTTCTTACAAGTGGTAGATAAAGCTAGAAAATGTAATTCTTCAAGCACAAAGGTGGGAGTTTGGGTTTAAATTATTTTAGGATTGAATTATTTTGGGTTGGTATCATTTAAAGTTTAGGTTAATTTTTAGATTCGAGTTATTTTAATTTGTTAATTAACTTTTTTTGTCAAGTTATCTTGTAGGCCATTTTGAGTTACTTGTTCGAATCATTGTAATTGTGAGTCATTTGAGTTTAGGGTCATTTCAGATTTAGATTCTTTTGAATTTTAGTTATTTCTAATTTGGATTATGTTAGAATTTGGGTTGGTTTTCATATTCAAGTCATTTTGATTTCCAGTCGAGTTTTTTCAGTGGAGTCATCTTCTATTTTGGTCATTTTGGGTTACTTATTCAAATCATTTTGATTTTTGAGTTTAGATTATTTTGAGCTTGGATTATTTTAAATTTTTTATGATACTAGTTTAGGTCATTTTAAAATTTGAGTTAGATAAACTTGAGTTCTTTAACTTTTTTTTATATAATTAAATCGAGTTAAATCAATTTTACATTCAATAATTAAATAAATAATCAAAGTGATAGAACATTACTAGTAAAGTATCATAAGGCCCTTTATTAGAAGTCGGATTGTATTTTGTCTCCTCTTTTAAAAAATTGATCAATTTAATTATTGTACATTAGATAAAAAACGGGTTATTTTATTAAAAATTTCATCCATTTCTATTATTAAATACTGGTCTCTATTCGTCGTCATGAGATATATGTGGCATGTCATGTGAAAATGTCTAGTTATTTTGTCAGCTATGCTAATTTTTAACAATAAAAATAAATAAAAATTTTAACTAAAATGATAGATTTACTCTTTAATTTAACGTATAAAAATAAATTTACTCATTTTTTAAATAAAAGAAACAAATTATAATCTAACTTTTTAATACAAAAACCTCTATATTAATTTTACAATATTACCTACTTAACCAAGTGACATTGGAAGTACTTTTGAAGCTTTTTAACAGTTAAAGCCAAAGCCTACATATGTCATTGTCTTTTTAGGATATACTTCATAGGATGTGACCCCTCAAGTAAAAGGAAAAAAGAAGAGTAGTTGGGTTAAAAGGGGAACCAAGTTGAAGGGTTAGCAGTTGCCAACACAATACAAAGCTGAATTTTGCCACTTGTGTGGGTGGGTCGAGCAAATTCACCTTGCCGATTTGACTTCGCCTGCTTTGAGTCGGGATTGGATTTAATATTTTTTATCATTTGAGTGGCTGAACTCAAGCTTAAAATTTGTAAAATCAAATCTAGGCTCGATTTTCACAAATAAACCCTTTATTCAACGTCAACACATACGGGGTGGGAAAAGAGACACTACCAAATCAAAAGTGGACCCATTGCCCTCGTTAGGGATTTAATGTTTACCCAAATCTATCTTGAAAATTTAAATAGTTAAAATAAATGTAAAAGTATTTATGGATCGAATCTAAAATTAAAAATTCAAAATGGACACAAAAAATATTCTCTAAAACCAAACGTGCCAATTTATCTTGCTAAGTATTTTTGTTTTTTTTTTACTTTTATTTTACTTTAAAAGAGTTTTCAAATATAGATGCAGGGGCGAATCCAAATTGTTTTCGGCAATGGCTAGAATTTAATTATGATTTTTTTCATAGATCAAAATATAAGTTTATTATATAATAATTTATAATTTCATTATTTTTGAAGGGACTATAAAAAATATTTTATTTTTATGGGGGCTAAAGTACAATTTTTATTATATATTAACTTATAATTTCTTTGTTTATAAGAGGATTAAATTAAAAAATTTTATTTTAGGGGATCAAAGTGCATTTTTACTATATATTAATTTATAATTTCTTTATTTATAAGAGAACTAAATTGAAAAAAAAACCATTTGGGGGGGGGAAGCCCTGCTTACTCCCTTCAAATTTGCCTCTATATATATAGTCTCGAATTTATGTGTTCTAATTGAAAATTTAGTTGTATTGTCAATAATATTTATATTTAACTTGTTTATTTTTC
This sequence comes from Gossypium hirsutum, assembly GCF_007990345.1. Taxonomy (NCBI): domain Eukaryota; kingdom Viridiplantae; phylum Streptophyta; class Magnoliopsida; order Malvales; family Malvaceae; genus Gossypium; species Gossypium hirsutum. The sequence continues at coordinate 632,420 of NC_053429.1, forward strand.
TTTTAATTTAACTAAGACAAATTTATTCAACTCGATTCAAATTTCATTTCACTCTACTCAATTAAAAAATTTAAATTAAGTTAAGATAAAAAAATTGAACTCATTAACTTGAATAACTCGAATCAGAGGAGGCACCGAGAGAGGGCTGGCAGAAGCCAGGATCCCCGACTAAAGTGAGAAAATATCATATTGATCTTTTTATATTTTATAAACTTATAAATTAGTAAATGGTCAAATTGTACTTTGACCCTCTAAATAATATTTTTTAGTTAAATTCTTTCAAGTTTATAAAAATATATATTAATATAATAATAAAATTACATTTCAAAAATAATTTCTGACTTCGTGATTTACTCAAAAATTTTACTCAAAGTCTGTTGGATGGAAAGTTTGACCCCTTGCCAATGATCACTCCCCCCTCCCCTTCCGTTTTGTTGTTGGGTCTCATTATATAAAAAAGTGTAGTCTTTGTCATTGAGAACATAGTGGGCTTTAGATTCTAGACCAATGAGAAATGAAAATAGCAACCATGGCCGATGATGACATTGAATTCCTGGTCCAACCCAATATATTAGATTGTCTTGTGGAGAGAGAGAGAGAATTAGAATCATCAATTTGGACTGTCAAATGTAATGCCTCTAAATGAATCATCAAAATTAGTGACCATTGAACAGCTTTAGTAGGTTAAATTTCAACGGCTAACAATGAAACCCTTTTTTTTTCCTATTGATATAATGTTTTAGTATGATAGGACAATGGAGGTTAACACAACGATGCTGATACTGAGATAACTGAACACTAATTCAATTGGATAATAATCAAAATTTTATTACTTTAAAAAATAAATTATATTTTTTTAAAGGTGTTTTTATTTTTTTATATCTTTAATAGGTTTTGAACCCAAGACTTTATTATGAATTTTTTTTTTATCATTTTTGCATTACTATTTTGCATTTTTTATTAACCATACAAGTGTTTCATGCAAGAGAATTTAGGATAGAGTAATGGAAGGCCCTAAACACGTGTACGGAATATAATTGGAGAATGTATTTTTTTATTGAGAGGTCCACGCATCGGTCTCAATGTAATTGATAAAGATTTATATGTCTATTCATGTGATATTTTGTTATATTTAAGAGGATTAATATGTATAATCATAAGATTAAACCTTACTTAACATCAACTGAATTTGAAAACCTTACTTAACTGAATTCGAAACTGATGTGAACTGTGAACTAAAACTCCTAAGCATAAATCATTTGTCACGTTACTTGTGGTAGGATTCACTCTTAACTTAAAACTTCAAGAAGCATCTCCACATCTATAATCACAAATCTAATCCAATCCGCCCAACTAAATTGACTTTGATCATAGGCTTAACCAATCTATAGGTTGAATTTGGTCTCCATTCACTTCACCCGTATGCATTTGGGTTTTGGGAATCGGCATCGCAGCCATGTCTTTTCTTAGGGGAGAGGAATATTGGGTTTGGAGATTGCCTTGTCTCCAACATAGAAGTGATATTTATTGGGAGGAAATTTTGGTTGAAATCAATTTAATTAAATTAATCAATAGTTTATAGTTGATTCGATGGAATCAATTAGGATGGTTAATTCAATTTCATAAATTATTAAATTAAATTATTTAATTATTAGATAAGATCGATTATTAATTATAAATTTTGATTATTGATTAAATCGATGCGGTATAATTTTTATGTTGTATATAAAATCTCCATGGATCATATAGCATATACTTTAGAACTTATTCTCTTTTGACCCCAATGTCAAATTATAGTTAAAAAAGGGAAAATCGAGAGGTCTGATTCTTTTGCTTTCCATGGAATGGTGAACGGAAGTTCCCTACCGAAAGTGGATTCCACCTGAGATTTTGGCTAAATTGTAGTTTTGATCCCTTTATTATAGTCAAATTTAATTGACATAATTTAATCATTTACTTTTATAATATTATTAATTAGTTTCAATAGTTAATATCGTTAATGATTTAAAAAGAAAGCAACCTTCAGAATCGAAAGAAAAATCATGTCAACATGGTGAATTGAAAAGAGTTGTTTCAAGGAAAACTATGTTGGCATAATATACGAACTAAAATCCTAACTCTTGGCCTAGCAGCACTAGGTGTTCACCCCAAAAACCCATGAGTTCAAATCATAGGGACAATCATGTTTATGGCATGTTAGTTGGCAATGATTTAGCGAGGCCGAAATGTAAGAGTTAAGTTAGGAAATTGTTTTAGTGAGGGAAAAATTGAATAATAATTTTAAGAGGAGTTAACCCTAATTACGCTCTTGATTATAAATTAAAATTTGAATAACTACATTAAATTTGTATTTTTAAATTCCTTTGTACATAAAAGGTTTTTAACAATTAAGATTGCTTATTTTAATTGGATATTGCAATATGATTTATGATGCCAAATTTTGACTACTTGTGTCGACAATAGGAATCGCATTCCATTATTTCAATCAACTAAACTTTGTTGAAATTGGAAATCAAAAACCCAAAAGCTTTAGCTAATTGAAGTAGCACAATTAGTGTTCAAATGTGTCAACTTGTTGAATCTTTTTGGTAATTGAACTTTAAAAGTCCAATTTTTTAGAACAAATTAATTTGCCTAAAAAGTGATGAGATTAGTATTCCAAAGCATATTTCTTTAAATGTTAAAATATGCGATAAAAGTATTTGTATTCTTTGAGAATTTAGAATCGAGTTCTTTTACCTTTTAAATTTTAAAATTTATGTTCAATTGCTAATAATGTTAAAGTTATTTTGTTAAACTTAGGTTCATTGCAATATTAATTTATAGTTGCATGGTTACCAAATGAATTTTTTTTTTTATTTCAAAATGTAACACCTATAAATTTAACAGTATTAATAGTTAAACTTAAATTTTAAAATATAAAAAGTAAAAAAATTAAATTTCAAATTTGTGACAAATATAGATACTTATGACATATTTTAACTTTGTTTAAAAAAAACCTTTTCTTTTTTGGTTAAAAGAAATAGGAGTAAACCTTCTAAATACACAACTCTACCGAGAGTATGATCTTATTCTAGATTGTTTAATATCATTATCTAATAAAGTTTGAACACTCTCAGGTGGCTCAACAGTAGCATTTCATATTCAAATCTCCATTTGACATCTTTGTTATGCAATTCATAACCTTATTTTGCTTCCTCGAAACATGCTGAAATTTAACTTGTCATTCATTCAAAATCATAGTATATGTCAACCTCCAAATCAATGTCAAATTTTTTTACCATGGCAAAAACCCTTATTTTGTTACGTGAATTTCCATATAAACTATGTTATTTTGTCATGTCAATAATAGCGAAGTAAGGGCATTGACTCTTTAATAAAATTAGAAAATTTTTCTTTTTAACTCTTCCTAAAACATAAATGATTCAAATTACAGCTTTTTAACTTCTGAATAAATGAAAAACTATTATTTTGACCCTCTAAAAAATTATTACAATTTAAGCTTTTTTTAACCTTAGGCCCTCCAAATCAATCTCAAATTTTTACCATGGCAGAAACCATCATTTTGCTATGTTAATTTTCATGTTAGTATAAAATTTTACCATGTCAACAATGGCGAAGCTAGAAGTCGGTAGTCGCCTTGTCCCCCTTTAATGAAATTGAAAAATCTTTATTTAGCCCCTCCTAAAACATAAATCATTTAAATTAAACCTTTTAGCACCTAAATAAATGAATTTTTTTTTGTATTTTTGACCCCTCTAACAAATATAGCAATTTAAAGCTTTTTTATCACAAAACTTTTAGCCTTAATCCCTCCATATTTTTATAATTTTATTTCAATTTCCCCTAAATAAAATTCTTAACTTCATCTTACATGTCAATTATATTAACCTTGTCAGTTTTTCTTCCGATAAAAATAATCTATATGATTCACGCATGCATATATATTTGGTTGAAATTAGGGTAGTCATTACCGATAGTAGTGACTAATCTCCTTGTCATGAACGTTCTTTGAAGAGATAAACGGTTGATCATAAAATATACTCCATTCTCATCAGTTGGAATCAAATCCTCAACCACATAATTAAAATATAGAGCAAGTAGGCTTTATGTTACATGCATACATACATATATTACGGGGTATCTACAACTCGTTTTCTTACAAAACCATAATCAAAATTTTCATTACACAAAGTAAGACAGCACATGAAACCATGATAAGGCCACTCTGGCAAACTGATAATGTAAGTTCCCCAACACCCAAACAGGAAACAAAGTGTAATCCATTTTCTGAAATACCAAATTCCCATTTCTTCAAATAACGTTTCTTCAATTTCCATCATTTGGATTTTTTTCCACTCTCTTTTTGTTCTTTATTGTGGCATATACTCTGTTTTTTGTCCTTTAAAATAGGCAATAACATGGACCACTTATGCCTTCCATTTAAAATTTAAACGTGCACCACCTAATCGGCAAACAGCTAACATGAGACCCATGCCAAGGTTTTTGTAGGGCAACCATGAAAATAGCCCTTAATTATCTTGAGATCAATTAAAGTGTTAATATATTATTTAATACTTGAGTTTAGTTTTAATACTTAATTTTGTATCTGAGTTTATTATTAATGTTCATTCTAGTGCCTAAATTTTTTAATTTAATACTTGAGTTTTTTTTTAACTCAACTAAGTACCTATGTAATTTTTTATTAGAGCATATGTGTTAAGCATTCATTAGCAGGGGCGACTGCAAAAGGGCAGACAGAGGCCATGGTCGCCCTCCCCCTATTAAATTACAGATTTATATATGGTAAAATTGCACCCCTCCAAATGAAAAAAATTATGTTCTCTCCTTTTCAAAAATGATGAAATTATAAACTAATACATGTTAAAGATATATTTTGACCTCTAAAATATTTATAATTGAATTCATGCACCTCCTAAAAGAATTTCTAGACTTGTCATTGTTCATTAGGCTACATGATACCATTTAGTTGGGTATCAAACTGGACATTGAAGCTAAACTTATGTATCAAAATAGTATATTAACCATTGACTAAATAAAAAAAACGGTTTGAAGCTGTTCAATCATTTGGATCATTTGAAATGGTATATTAACCCTTGTTCATTTTTTTGCCAACTCGTTATGGATTCAAATTATTTCAAGTTCTTATTACTTCAATTTGTTTTAGATTACATATTTAGGTTATTTTAAATTTAAGTCAGTTTTAATTTAGATAATTTAAATTTGAGACTCAATGTTTCTAAATATCATTACGTGTTTAGATTATTTTAATTTCTGGTTACTATTAATTACTTGTTCATGTCATTTTAATTTGATTTATTAATTTTTATAATAAAATCATATTATACTAAATCAAAATTTGAAGTAACAACAAGAGCATTCGTTAGCTTTTGGTCTCTAGCTGGAGTAGATTGGTTTTGGTTTCATGTAAGAGATTTAAACATAGTCCATTATATTTGCCAAAATCATTACAAGACCCAAAGCAAAACACACACACACACACCATTAGCCCAAAGCTAAGCTTCGTGTCAGAAAATCAAGAATCTTCCACCCACGCCAGCAACCACAAACCAAACCCCCCCCCCAAAAAAAAAAAAAAAAACCAAACCAGTTTTGGCATTGTCAATGTCTGTATAAAAGTGCTTAAGAAGTGGCGATCAAAACGAAATATAAAAATAATTTTGAAAAAAGTCCTGGACTTATTATAAACTCACTTCCATAGCCTCTCTCCCCCACACCCACCCTCCTCCTCCTCCTCCACCACTGTCTCAAAGGAATCTGATCGTACAATCACCATATCCACCCATAGATCTTACCCTACCCCACTGTTCTTTCCCCTCCCTTTTATCTCTCTTTCAATCCTTTGTCTTTCAATCAAAATTTTCTTTCTTACAACTTCAAAAAAAGAACAAGACATGTTAAGATCTGAAGAACTCCCAGATTGTTTCTATTACCAAAACAAACCAACCTTAATCACCCCAAACACTTCAACCCCAAACCATTCTTTGTATCTTTCCAACTTAGATGATCAAAAGTTCCTTAGATTCTCCATTAAATACCTTTACCTTTTTGAAAAAGCTGTTGCTATAGATATCTTGAAATATTCACTTTCTAAGGTTCTGGTTGATTATTACCCTTTGGCCGGAAGGTTAAGACCTTGCGGCGGTGCTGGTGATGATGATAAGCTCGTCGTTGATTGTAATGGTGAAGGTGCTGTGTTTGCAGAAGGTTTTATGGATATTAGTTGTGAAGAGTTTCTCCAAATTTCTCGGAAACCAAACAGGTCTTGGAGGAAATTACTATATAGAGTTGAAGCTCACTCGTTCATTGAGATCCCTCCTCTTGTTGTTCAGGTATCGTTAAATATCCGTACGAGTAATACTTTACTGAAAACATAAAGGTAAAATTGTTGTTTTGGTCACTTTTACTAATACTATGATAAAGTTTAAGATTTACTTTTCAGGGATATTACAATGTTTAGTCCCTGAACTTGATAACTTTTTTTTTAAGTTTGGTATTTGTTTTTGAACTTTATTTTTTGTCACATTAATTTTGAAATTTGGTTCTCTTGATGTTTAATATTGTGTCATGTCATTACCTAAAAAATTGTCAAGTTTTGAAGTTAATGTGGACTGAAAAAAGTTTAAAGGTTCAATTGGAAAACGTTGTTAAGTTTAGGGCTTAAGTGTTGTTTTATCCCTAATTTTTATTAGAAGATGACATGGCACAATCTTATTGTATGTATCATCATATGGATCAAAACTAAAAAAAAAAATTCTAAGTTTTAGGACTAATGTAGACAAAAAAAATTTAAGGGTTAAGTTGGAAAAAAATTATCAAAATTAGGGATTAAATGTTGTTTTATCCCTAATTTTATATTTTAATTTGATATTATATTTTTTAATTTTATTAATTTTTCGAAATTATTAACACAGTTTTAAAGTGCTGAAGCATGATTTAAAAAAAAAATCTTAAGCAATCAATTAAAAGTAAGAGGATGATATTATGACGAATTGAAGTATATGAAATAAATTCTAAATTGTAATATAGTATAGGGACTAAGGCTAAATTTGACCAAGAAAAACCTTAAATTCAAATTTTATTTATTTATGGTGCAGGTGACGAATCTCCGTTGTGGGGGTATGATTCTCTGCACCGCGATAAATCATTGCATATGTGACGGCATAGGCACATCTCAGTTCTTACACGCGTGGGCGCACGTGATCACCAAACCAACACTCAATTTACCCATTTTACCCTTACACTCTCGCCACGTGTTGAAACCCCGAGATCCACCACAAGTAACCCACACTCACCTAGGATATACCAAAACTACCTTCAAAGACAACAACATCCACGTGGACATCAACCAATATTTACAATCACAACCACTAGTTCCAACCTCCTTCACCTTCACCTCCGCTCATATCCTCCGCCTTAAAAGGCGGTGCATCCCGTCACTGAAATGCACCACCTTCGAGGCATTAGCCTCGCACACGTGGCGGTCATGGGTTCGTTCCTTGGATTTGTCGACCACATTTAAAGTCAAGCTCTTGTTTTCCGTCAACGTTAGGAAAAAGTTGATTCCCGAAATACCTCAAGGGTATTACGGGAACGGATTTGTCTTGGCTTGTACGGAAACCGCGGTAAAAGATTTAGTTACTTCAAACTTACACCACGGTATAAAGTTAATCCAACAAGCTAAATCAAGTTTAACCGATGGGCATGTACGGTCAATGATTGATTTACTGGAGGACAAAAATGTCAAAACAGATATTTGTTCAAGCTTGGTAATTTCTCAATGGGCTAAATTGGGATTAGAAGATTTGGATTTTGGACAAGGTAAGCCATTACATATGGGTCCTTTAACAAGTGATATTTACTGTTTGTTTTTACCGGTGGTGGGTAATTTTGATGCGGTAAAAGTTCAAGTTTCCGTACCTGAATGTGTAGTTGAAAAATTCGAGTATTACATGATGGATGGTTTGGAGGAAGAAGAAAATGGAGAGCAAAATGGTTTTATTTAAATATGCTACTTCAAACTTTTTTCTTTTTTACCATTTTAACCCCTCCACACAAAATTTTACTGTAATTTAAGTATATCTAAAAGTGGATATCTGACTGCTTTTTCTTTTCTCTATATATTTTGTCAAAGAATAATAAATCAGAGTTGGTGTTATATCATATATTTTTAATTATTTAAATCTTGTTACTTTTATATGACGTGGTGTATATTTAAAACACGTTAGTCAAAGTTGTAAATATGTATGTACTTACCATACGAACGGCTTGTATCTGGCGTGCGAGAGAAACAAAATACCCTCTTGAATTTTAATGACATTGTCTGTTTTTATTTTTATTTTTTAACTTGTTACATCTAAGACAATAAATTTATAATTTGATCACGTATTTTAAAAATGATTCATGTTATACTTGGACTAGCATTTAACGCTTAAATAGATGGCTAGGCTAATGTAAAAACATGTTTGATACAATATAAATAATTTGATAATTTAATTAGAGTGTTTCAAAATTTAAAGTTCAACTTAGAATTGGATAATATTTTTGGGATCTTTGTTGAAATTAACCCATTTATATCATAACTATTAAGACATGTGATAACATTTTTTATTTAGTATATTATAAAGTATACATTGATTACAATTTAAATCGAAATAATTTTAAGTAAAATTTAAACATCATAAAATTTAAATAAAATTTCATAAATAATTTATATAAAAAAAAACTCCAACTTAAATACTCGAAGAAAAATACCTCATTGACAAAATAAGTGAATATTTCAATGAAAAAGATATGTGTGGGAGAGAAAAAGGGGGTCGTTTTTCTAGGTCTCTTTCGTATTATATAAGACTTTATAGATTGTCATTAAATATTTAGGCCAAAAATGTCAAAATTCGTCGAATTCATTGCTGGAAAAAGAAGACAGTGTGTCCCAACTAAGTGACAAATATAAAGGTCGGTGTTTAATGAAATTTTTACGAGAAAATTTATTTAATAATGAATATAGGTAAAGTGATAATGATTTAAAGATTAATATAAATGAATACGTGTTCGATCTTTGAATTTTTAAATTTTTTTATTTAAAGATGATATAAATATATGAAAAAATAAAAATGTCATCATATTTAATTATAATTTAAAATAAGAGATATATATTTCTGTAATTTTATAATTGAGTGAATTAGTGATCTGATTAAGAGTGATACCAGCTAAGTAAAATGTTTAAATCTATATATTTTTGAGTATCTTAAAAATATTTTTTATATATATATTTCATGTTCATTTCACGATCTATCTTAGAGGTTTGTGATTATCTTTTTTAATAACATCACTTCAATATTAAATGTATTCGTGAAAAAAAAGTGAAAAAATGTAATGATTATTGAAATTTGAGTTAATAATTGATGTACAATGTTTCTATCTCATTTTTTTGTCATAAGATAAAAGGGTATAAAGATGGGTGGATTTTTGTAATGATTTTCACAAAAGATGGACTTGCTTATGATTTGCCAAATTAAAGAGGCTAAAGTTGAACATTAATTAGGCAATAATTATTGTTAGGGTTAGTGATTCTCATCCTAAAATTTCTAGCACTTTTTAAGTTATTTTTTAGGGTTAGTATCCAATATTAATTTTGAAATATTTAACTCTACAAATTTTAATATTTAAATATTTTTTAAGGTATAAAATTTAGGTCTTTGAGTATCAAGGTTCAAGGGTGGAATTGTATTGTAGCTTTCTGAGTCTTACCATATGCAATTGTGATATTGAGTCTCCAATTTCACTATTTGTGGGTTTTGTTCAATCCTTCATTTGTTTTGTTTTATTACATTATAATTGATCATACATGTATCTATATTTATATTATATTCACGAATGTATTGTATTTATAATAGTAAAACATTCAAAAAAAATTTTTTTTTACAAAATCTTAATGGAAAATGTGTAACATTTTAAACCCTATTTATAAAATTTTAATTTATCACTGTATTAAATAAATTTTTTTATTTATTGTAAAAACAAAAGGCACTTCTTTTATCTAGCTTCCATTTAATTGACAAAGTGGGTGGGTATACACAACTGGGGAAAGCCCCAATCCCCAACCAAAATGCAAGTGCTAGTTATATTCTTCTCTTTTCCCTTTTTTTTTAATTTTTTTTTCTATTTAAAAATTGATGATAAGATAGTGGAAAATGGCACTCACAAATTTTGCTCTTTTTCTTCACATATTTAGTTTATGATTAGGTTTTTGAATTTTTTATAACTTTTAAAATAAAATAAAAAAATTTAAATATACTCATTGACTTCTTATTATATTTTAAAAAATAGAGAAAATCGTGCTAGTACGAAAAAGATGTTGTCTAAAAGTATGTTCGATCAACTGAAAATTTAAATATTGAATTTTTACTACTAAATTGTATGAGTGTTGAATTTATATTAGAAAATTGTTTACTAAATTAGTAAATATAAGTATTGAATATAATTATGTTTTTTTATAAAATTAAATATTAATTTTTTAAAAAAATATATATTTTTTACATTTTAATCTTATTAATATAATATTTTATATTATTTTAAATAATTTTTTATGAAAGATAAATATGAAAATTTGAATATCTTTTTTTTAAGAAAAGTTTAAATTGTTTCAATTTTTTAATAAAATAAAATTAACTTGATGTTTTCTTCATTAAGCGATAAGTAATTAACGTACCTACTTATTTTATTCAACACTTTTTTGTTGAAAATTTTATGTTAAGTAAAAATTTAAAATGATTATCAAACCCATTTAAAATATTAAGTACTTAATTAAGATTTTTATTTCTGAAATGTAAATTTTTAATAGTTTATCAAACATATCCTAAGTTTGAATTGGAGTAAGTTCTCAACAAGAGCTTAAAAAACACAAGTCATTTAATACAATAGACATCCTCAAACTATGATTTAAATTTTAAGTTCATCCCTAAATTTTAAAAGATCAATATTGTATCAATCAGGTCATTTCGTTCATCTTGCTATTAATTTGAGCGTTAAAAGTTAACTCAAACAAATTTAAAACACATTAATCAAATTGTAAAGATATGTAAACAGCTTGGATCTAACTTTCTTTTTAAATGCGGTCCTAATTTTAATGGCGTTGTAACATATTAAATTCAAAGTGTCAATGTAATAAATATATACGTATTTACATGTTCTATTTCATATTCAAATTAATATTTAATATTTAAATTAATGATTAGATTAATAAGAAAAACATTTCAACATTTATTTATTTTTTAAGACTGAGAGAAAGAGAGTCGTGTCAACTCTTCTTACATTGTTAAAACTTTTTATCCTATAATTTTATATATTATCATATGAAACCGAGAGTGCCATAATATTTGCACGTGTTGTCACTTCAATTTGGCTTTTTCGAAAGTAGATTTAAAAAATTGATAATATATTTTAACGTATTCGAATTCATATCCTTTTATATTAGTAATAATATCGATGTTAATCAAATTAAAATTCACTTGATATTTCTTTTTAAAAGTGTAATAAACATTACCACTGAACTCAATATTTATTAGTATAATTAAAATCGACCCAAAATTGTGGGGAACATATCTAAGAAAGTAATATCAATTAGATTGAGAAATATGTGGTATATATAAAAACTATGAAAGGAAAAACCAATGTAAAATAAGTTTGTTGACACCATTTTGATAAAAACGGGGTCGACTTGGGTTTTGAAAAAAAATGAAACAGGAGTCGCCACCAATCCTTTTTATAAGGTGTGATTGGATCACCTCGAAAAGCGGTCGTTTTTAATAAACGGTTTGATTTTATTAAAACAACAAGTTTGGTCCGCGAAATTCAGAAAACGGGTTCGAGAGTCGGTTACGCACGAGGAAGGATTAGCACCCTCGATACGCCCAAAATTGGTACCTTAGTTGATTACTTAATGTCTTAATGTCGAAAATTGAAAACTTAGAAGAATTAAAAAATACGATCCTTGTATTAAAACGTTGAAAATTTTCAGGAAAATGGGCATATTTCACATTATTCGAGAAAGAGAATCATATCCAGTAAGTTAGAATACAATGTCTCAAATTCCCAATACGTGAATGAATGCCAGAATTTTACTTATTTAAAAGATATTTTATTATCTCGGGTTTAGGAAAGGGATCATGCCCAGTAAGTTAGGACACGATCTTTTCTTAATTCCCGAGATCGTTTCAAAACTTGAGTTTGAAAAGATTAGTGTGTTTAGATTTATTGTGGAAATCGAAACCCAGTAAGTTAGGGTACGATCCTCCTCGAATTTAAACACAAAATATCATTTTTTTAAACAAATTTTATTATCGAGTGAAATAAAAACATGAAGTCGTAGTAAAAATGTGAAAGCAAATTACATTGTTATACATGACAAAATCATAATGAATACAAAAGTGTAAAAATGATACGAGCAATAGCAACAATATAAAATAAATAAAAGTCAAACCTACAATCATATAAAATAACAATGTATATAAACAAATAAATTAAACATTCGTTCAAAACAATAATGAAAGTGAAATAAATAAATAGTGAATACAATTAAAATGTAAAGGGATTTATATATATTTATATGTATAGACAAAAATAAAATATGTGTGTATTCATAAATTACAATATATATATAAAGTATATTTTAAAAAAGAAAAAAAATGCATATATATAAAAATATGTACATATATATATAGGTGTATAAAATTATGGAATATGAAATAATGAAATGCATATATAAAGTAGACACATGAAAATATGTATGTACAAATGAAAGTTTAAAAATAATGAAAATATACATATGTATACAAATAAATACGTTAATTTATATATATATGTTTAAAATATATTGAAAATATGTATGTATATGTCTATGCAAATTAAGATATACAAAAATACATAAATACATACATATAAATATATATACTTATAAAAATAAAATATGTATATGTATATAGATATATATAAAAAGAAATATGAGTATACGTATATATATTAAACCAATTATATGTAAAATATGTACATGTATATATACAAGCCCTTATATGATAATAATAAGACATATATATTTAAAGATACATAAGTAAATATGAATGGAGATATAAAAGAAACAACAATAATACCAATACTAATAATAGTAAAGATGATAATAATAATAATAATAATAATAATAATAATAATAATAATAATAGCAAAGTACTAAAAAGAGGACTAAATCGAAGTAAAATAAAAAATACTGGGTAAATTCGAAATAAAAAAGGACTAAAAAGACTAAATTGCAACACGCACGGAAAGGAGAGGGACCAAAATGGAAAATAGACCAAAATCTCAAAACGCGGCGCTTCAGGGGACTAAAATGAAACAGAAATAAAAATTTGTGGTCAAATTAAAAACAAAGAAATAGCGAAATAGGACCAAATTGAAACACGCCACAAGTCAGAGGGACTGCGCGCGTAAATAGCCCAAAAATTAAAAACACGCGGATCCTTCGGGTCGGAGCGGGTCGGGTCGCGGGTCCAAAGCAAAACGACGTCGTTTTGGGCGTTATGGAGCTGGGCCAAAACGGCGTCGTTTCATACGCCTATATATTCAAAAAAATTTCAAAAATTTCATTCTTCTCCCCTTTTCAAAAAAAAAACCCGAAATGCTCTCTCTCCCTCCCCTTTTCTCTCTGAGCGCCGGCCAAGGGTCCGGCCGAGAGCCACCGCACCGGCCGCCGCCCTCCGGCGCCGGCGCCGCCGTGTACGGCGGCGGGGAGATAAAAATCTCCCCCTTTCTCTCCGATGACTCTCCTCGGCCTCCTGAGCGCTCCGGCACCACCGGCGAAGGTAAAAGTCTTTCCTTTTTATTCTTTTTTTGTTTTTCGTATATTTTTAAAATAAAAACAAAAATAAATAGAGTAAAAAGAAGTGAAAGTTAAAAGAGACCTTTAGATCCAAATCGGTAACCACCTTCTTTTGTTTCTATTTCTTCTCCTTCAAAATCCTTTCTTTTTCTTTACATTGGTTGTTATGGCTTTATAGCCATGTTTACAATATTTGATCTATTATTTGTCATTTCTTTCTCTGATTTTGCAGGCAAGTGGGTGGAGTTGGTAATGGCAGAGACGTGACGTGCGGCGCGGCGGTGGCAGGGGGCAGGTGGACTAGGTGCGGCGGCTAAGGTTAGGGGTTAGGTTTTTTCTGACAGTGTTTGGGTTAGGGTTTGTTTGTAATTGGGCTGAGGGTCTATTTCGGGTCTTGGGTTTGGGCTGGTGAGTTGTTTTGGTGATGGGTTTGGGCTGGGTTAAAATTGGGCTTGTACAGCTGCCCCTCTTTGCTCGTTGTCGTGTAATGATAACAGAGCAAAGACTAAGAAAGCCCAATTTTGCCCGGTCTCGTCGAGTCTCGACTTCTTGGTGCTTTCATTCTTCAGGTAGCTTCATTCCAGTCCACTGTCTTGTCGTTTCAATCCACTCTACTGCAACTTCAGAGAGATATGACTTGTAACTTCAATCCATTCTGTTGTAACTTCAGGGGGTAAGGTCCATCATTCTGACCCGCTTCACTGCAACTTCAGGAAGATCGGACTCATATCTTCAACTTGCCCCACTACAACTTCAGGGGGATAAGATTCGTTATTTTCAATCCATTCCACTGCCTCTTCAGGGAAATAAGACTTAATGCGACCTACTCTGCTGTAACCTCAGAGAGATAAGATCCTTTATTTTAATCCACTCCACTGTAACTTCAGGGAGATAGGATAGTGTCTTCGATCTGCTCCGCTGTAACCTCAGGGAGATAAGATCTGAAATTCTTTGGTCTGTTCCACTGTAATCTCAGGGAGATAAGACCTGATGTGATCTTCTCTACTGTAACTTTAGAGAGATAAGATCCTTTAATCCGCTCCATTGTAATCTCAAGGAGATAGGATTACTATCTTTGATCTGCTCCGCTGTAATCTCAGGGAGATAAGATCTGAAATTCTTTGGTCTGTTCCACTGTAATCTCAGGGAGATAAGACCTGTATTATGAACCTAATTATGCCTAATGATTAGGATGACATGATCAAAATGAAACAAATGCTCCTAACTAGACATATGTGAATGGTGTTTGCATGAATGCAGAATTTTATTTTTCTGAGAATCATCTCGCTTAGGTTATCACTACTCGCAGTTTATCAAAGTTTTGTGACTGACGTGCTACAACGCCTTCTCGCTTGACTGATTTTTCTGAAGAAACATTTAGCCAGACTGTCCCCATTATAAACCTCAAAGTTATATCCACTGTGACGCCAAAATTTGTACCATCATTCTCTCGCAGCAATCTAAGGGTAGAAATATGTGACTTTTCCTCTGTCCTCTTTTATCACAATTCGGGGATATAGGATCTGAACCGTTCTGGTTTCCTACACCATTCTCAAGGTGTCATACCAAAGTCTTATGCGCAAGTGAAGGCTCTTTTCTCCGAGGTAACCTCTTCCTATTGCCTGATGATCATTGCTTGCTTGTTCATTTAAGCTTTGTAATTAACACGACAGCTTGTCATTTTGTTCAATCAATGTTTAGACGACAAAATCTGAAAGGATAGTATTTAACTTAGACTCTTCCTTCCTAGCTATTTCACCCTTTAAACTTGGTATTTTCTAAACAATAGTCATGTTTCAGGTCCCTATATTATTTAGAAATTTTCCAGAGTAATGTGCAAAACTTCTTTCCTGAAAGTTTTATTAGTTCGTTAATCGTTATTCCTATGTAACATGTTTGCAAAAAGATCATAACAATAGATAAGAATAAAGCTAGCTCTGATCATAACTCAAATAAAACATCGAAGATGGCGAAAGAAAGGTAACAAAGAAGTGGATTGAGAATGTGCGTTTTCACAAAAGGAAAGGAAGAAAGAAAGAAAATAAAAAATGTATTTTCAAGAATACACATAAGAACTAGGTGCCCCAGTTATCGCCGCTTGAGTTTCTCTGTACAAACTTTCCGAAGACCCTTCTAAGTTTGACATGTGTTCAGGAGATCTGCACTACTCTGTCAATGTTCAAAAACGTTGCATATCATTTCTTATTGGTTCAAGTAAAGGAAGATCATCATATTCCCCCGATCAAAATTTGATCCGCTCAAGTCCTGATGTTCCAATCCTGCCCAATACTTGAGTCGCCCTTTTCGGGTTTTCGACTCAAGCCCTCTTTGGTCTCAAAGTGCCCTTTACGGGTTTTCACCTTAGCCTCTCCAAAGTTTTTTTTTTTTTTTAGGAAGCAAAGCGCCCTTTACGGGTTTTCACTTTGGTTCCCCTTTCTTTCATGTGAAGTATTTCTTGACGGAGTCTGCGTTTACCGGATTTGGTAAACTTTTACCATCCATCTCACATAGGATCAAAGCTCCACCAGAAAAGGCTTTCTTTACAACATAAGGGCCTTCCCAATTTGGCATCCATTTTCCTCTAAAATCTTTTTGCATAGGAAGAATCTTTTTTAGTACCAAGTCCCCTTCACGAAATTCTCGGGGGCGAACCTTTTTATTATAGGCTCGCATCATTCGTTTCTGGTACATTTGCCCATGGTGAATAGCTCTTAGCCTCTTTTCTTCTATTAGGTTCAACTGATCGTACCGAGATTGGATCCAATCGGCTTCATCCAACTGTAGCTCAGATAACACCCGTAGAGAAGGGATTTCAACTTCGATGGGTAATACTGCCTCCATTCCATAAACCAGAGAAAAAGGCGTTGCCCCAGTAGAAGTTCTAACAGATGTTCGATAGGCAAGGAGAGCAAATGATAACTTCTCATGCCAATCCTTGTAGGTTTCAGTCATTTTCCCCACAATCCTTTTAATGTTTTTATTGGCCGCCTCCACTGCACCATTCATTTTGGGACGATACGGCGATGAGTTATGATGCTTAATTTTAAATTTGCTACAAACTTCAGCTATTGTGCTATTATTCAAGTTCATCGCATTGTCGGATATGATCCTCTCAGGCATCCCATATCGACAAATGATCTCCTTCTTCAAGAATTTGCTGACTACTGCTTTTGTGACATTTGCATATGAAGCAGCCTCCACCCACTTGGTAAAGTAATCAATTACTACGAAGATGAAGCGATGCCCATTAGAAGCCTTTGGTGATATTGGCCCAATAACATCCATACCCCACATGGAAAACGGCCAAGGAGAGGTCATGACGTGAAGAGGTGAAGGAGGCGCGTGTATTTTGTCTCCGTAAATTTGGCATTTGTGGCACTTCTTGGCGTGATCAATACAATCTCCCTCCATGGTGGGCCAATAGTACCCAAATCTCATGATCTGTCTGGCCATCGTGAAACCACTGGCGTGCGTCCCACAAATACCCTCATGAACTTCTTCCAAAATTTTCTTGGCTTCTACAGCATCCACACATCTTAACAGTACTTGATCCTTCCTTCTTTTATATAACACTTCTCCGTCTAAGACATATTCAATGGCTATCTTTCTCAGAGTTCTTTTGTCATTCTCTGTCGCTTGATCAGGGTACTCCCGATTCTTCACATATTGTAGGATACTCTGATACCAAGGACAATCATCTTTTCCCTCCTCCTCAATATTGCAGCAATTAGCCGGGGTCTCAGAGATACTCATCTGAACAGGCTTCATTGCCTCAAGTCTATTCACCTGAATCATCGAAGCTAGAGTAGCTAATGCATCAGCCATTTGGTTTTCCTCCCGTGGGAGGTAATAGAAGGTGATATCGTCAAACTCCTCAGCCAATTCAAGAACCAGTTTTCTATAACCGATTAGCTTAGGATCTCTAGTCTCCCACTCCCCTTTGAGTTGGTATATCACCAACGCTGAATCCCCGTATACTCTCAGTACTTTGATGTTCCGTTCAATGGCTGCACGAATGCCCATAATACATGCTTCATATTCTGCCATGTTATTTGTACAATCGAAGTCCAACTTGCTAGCAACAGGATAATGATCTCCACTTGGGGATACCAAGACTGCCCCAATTCCATTACCCGTAGCATTTGAGGCTCCATCAAAATTTAACTTCCATACGTGATCCATTTGAGGATTTTCTTCAGTATTCGCCACATACATCAAATCCTCGTTTGGAAAATCAAAATTCAAAGACTCATAGTCCTCCAAGGCTCTACTAGCTAGGAAATCGGCTATTGCACTTCCCTTTATGGCCTTCTGACTGACATATACTATATCAAATTCCGAGAGCAAGATCTGCCATCTAGCCATTCTCCCGTTCAAAGCAGTCGATTCCATCATATATTTTAAAGGATCTAACTTTGAAATCAACCAAGTCGTGTGATACAACATATACTGCCTCAGTCTTCGGGTTGCCCAGATTAGAGCACAACACAACTTCTCAATTGATGAGTACCTCATTTCGCAATCGGTAAATTTCTTACTGAGATAGTATATTGCCCTTTCTTTCTTTCCCGTCTCATCATGTTGGCCCAATACGCACCCCATGGAATTCTCCAACACTGTCAGATACAATATCAATGGCCTATCTGGACTTGGAGGTGATAAGACTGGAGTATTAGCCAAGTACTGCTTTATCCTATCGAAAGCCCTCTGACACTCTTCATCCCATTCACCCGGATTATGTTTCTTTAAGAGCCGGAATACTGGATCACATTTCTCTGTCAGTTGTGAGATGAACCGAGCAATGTAATTCAGCCTCCCCAGGAAACCTCGAACCTCCTTCTGAGTGCGCGGGGGAGGTAAATCTCGTATTGCCTTTACTTTGTCTAGGTCAACCTCAATCCCCTTTTTGCTAACTATGAAGCCTAATAACTTCCCTGATCTGGCTCCAAATGTGCATTTGGCCGGGTTAAGCTTAAGCTGAAATTTCTTTAATCTCAAAAATAACCTTTTCAAGACCTGAACATGCTCTCTTCCGTTCTAGACTTCGCGATCATATCGTCAACATAGACTTCGATCTCCTTGTGCATCATGTCGTGAAACAAAGTCACCATAGCTCTTTGATACGTTGCTCCCGCATTCTTCAATCCGAAGGGCATTACCTTGTAACAGAATGTTCCCCATAAGGTAATGAATGTGGTTTTTCTCATGTCTCCAGGGTGCATCTTTATTTGATTGTATCCAGAGAAACCGTCCATGAAAGAAAACAATGAATAGCCCGCCGTGTTATCTACCAAAGTATCAATGTGAGGCAGTGGAAAGTTGTCCTTTGGACTAGCCTTGTTCAAATCCCTATAATCCACACACATTCGTACCTTTCCATCCTTTTTGGGAACAGGGA
The DNA here is from genome assembly GCF_007990345.1 of Gossypium hirsutum. Lineage (NCBI taxonomy): Eukaryota > Viridiplantae > Streptophyta > Magnoliopsida > Malvales > Malvaceae > Gossypium > Gossypium hirsutum. The sequence goes on from NC_053429.1 coordinate 651,730, forward strand.
CGATGTTGGCTACCCAATCCGAATACTTGACCTCTTGTAAGAATCCAGCGTCGAATTGTCTTTTGACTTCTTCTCTTATTTTCAACACAATGTCAGGTCTCATTCTCCTGAGCTTCTGTTGAACGGGTTTACAATCCTCTTTTATGGGCAGACGATGCACCACAATGTTAGTACTTAGCCCAGGCATATCTTGGTACGACCACGCGAAAACATCCTTGAACTCTCGAAGCAAATTAATGAGGTCTTGTCTTGTCTTTGCGGTGATTTCAGTTCCAATTTTCACCTCCTTTCCATCCTCTAGGCTCACTATTTCTAACGATTCCCTATGAGGTAGGATATGCTTATCCTCTTGTTCCATCATTCTTAACAAGTCCGGAGATGCATCATAATCTTTATCATTTTCAAAGTCGCGGGATCCTTCTGAACACACCTCTTGCTCAAAAATAGGCTCCGTATTTGAGGCAGCGTCACTCATGTCATTGATATCTGAAGACCTATGAAGGCATATCAAAGAATATACCAAGAATATAAATTTATGAATATGTTTGTGCAACAGAATTACAAATGAAAGAATTATTTGTAAGACAATCAACCAAATGGAAAATATAAAAAGAAGAAAAATGACTGATCAAGATGAACGTTGACACGTATTTTATTAAAATAATGATATTTAGGCCCAATGCCTATTTCACAAAAAATTTCGTATCGTTTCTAGGCCAACAAACAACAGGAATGTTTTGAGCATTACTCTGAATAAGCCCTAAAGACTACAGGGATTTCTTCAGCAGTCCAATTGTTTAGCTCGCTTCCAGGCTCATAAGGGCAGATCTCCAACAAAGCCCTCCTTTCCGTTGCTTCTATGGCGTTAATATAAACGTTTTCCAACATTCCTCCCATGCCGCTACCGGACACCCCACATTCAGAATGAATAAATCCTCCCGACACAAAAGATGAAGATATGTGGGGAAAGGTTAAAGGCTCACACTTAGCTTCATGTCCATTCAAACGCGCCCTTCTTCTCTCTTGTCTCTTCTCTATTTCTTTCTTCTTCTGCTTCATGTCTGGCTTGTACCCTAAACCAAATCTATCAAACTTTTCCTTCGGCATTGGTGCCTCAATCCTTCCCTGAAGATATTTTCCCAATCCTTTCCCGGGTAAGGCTCCTCTTCCTACCATCAATCGCAATCCCATCTCAGTGGTCCTGGATATTTTCGGTACTGGAATTCTATTTCCCTCCGCAATAAACATCGCGTTCACAAATTCTAACGACCGAAAAGAACATTCTAGTGCCTCATCGTTGATGTCCACATAAGGTGCATCGCTAGTCACCATTGCGATAATATCCTCCTCTGCATCTATTGTTACCAACCGATCCTCCGATACCAACTTCACCTTCTGATGTAATGATGAAGGTACTGCCCCGCTGAGTGTATCCACGGTCTCCCCAATAGACAGTTGTAGGAGGGTTTAATATCCATTACCAAGAATCCACCTCATAAGTGACTGGGCCAATCCTTAATGGTACCTCAATTCTCCCCATAACCTCCTTTTTTGTTCCATCAAATGCCCTTACTATGCTCTGGCATGCTTTCATGTGCGAACTGTCTATTGGTAATCGGCTAAGAGTGGACAAAGGCAATACATTTAGTGCAGATCCATTATCAACCAAGGCCCCCGGGAGTGTGTACCCTTTGCATCGGACAGTAACATGTAGGGCTTTAGTAGAACCTCTTCCTCCGGATGGTATTTCATCATCACTGAAGAAGATAAAATTGTCAGCACCAATATTGTTGATCAGCCGATCCAGCTTGTTTACCGAAATATCGTCAGCCACATATGTTTCGTTTAGCACCTTTAATAGTGCATTCCGATGTACTTCCGAGTTTAAGAGTAAAGCTAATACAGAAATGCGGGCTGGCTGTTTGTGTAGTTGCTCCACAACACTGTATTCACTGTGTTTCAAAACTTCAAAACTCCTTTGCCTCTCTTCTTTTATTGGTTCATTTACCAATGGTTCAACTTCTACTGCTTTCCCTTTCCTCTGTTCTTTCTTCCAATTCTCTTCCCTGGACGACTCTGCTTGAGCGTCATATCTTTTTCCATTGCGCGTGTAAGAACTGTTTCCTGATTTCTTTCTGCTTCTTTTCCCAAACGGTCACATTACACCGTAATTCCACGGCACATTTTGTTATCCTATAAGAAATTTGATGGTTTTGGATTACAATTTTCGGTGTTACCTGGGCCCTAACCTCATTACCCTTAGGGCGTGAGATAATGACCACAGGATGATTTGGAGCCTTTGTTCCCAACTCTGTCGCGCATATGCTCCTCATTTCTTTCGCATCTTCGTAAAACCTCATCTCATTGTTATCCATCATGCTTTGAACCAAAGCCTTAAATCCTTCACATTCTTGGATTTCGTGCCCCGTTTTATGGTGAAATTCACAATAATTTCCCATCTCATGCCCTTCCTCAGAATCTGAAATAACCAAACCTCTTTTCGCCATTTCTTTCCAGACCCGTTTCAATGGAGTTTTTACTTCAGCAATGTCAGTCTTGACTTCTTCTCTCGTACCTTCGCTAACCATATTCACCCCTTATCTGCGTGATTAGGTAACGGATTCTTTGCGTTAGGTGAGTCGTCAAGTTTGACAACACCTAAATTGATAAGTCCTTCTACTACCTTCTTGAAGGCAGTACAATTTTCTATCGAGTGCCCAGAAATTCCCGCATGATAATCACATTGCGCGTTCGTATCATACCATTTTGGATACGGAGGTTGTAGAGGACTCAAGTAACGAGGAGCAACAACATGTGCATCGAATAAAGTCTGATACAACTCCTTGTATGACATCGGGATTGGCGTGAATTGGGGCTTTTCAGTAGTTTGCCTAGCTCCTGACTCTTGTCTTGATGATCCTGTTGATTAGCAACCACTTTCTTGGTTGATTCACGGTAATTGACCTACCATAAGCATTCACATTATTCACTTCATTTTCTCTTTCCTCGGGGTGCCCTCCTATTATTTTCTCCTCCATCTATTTTTCCACTTTTAATGGCATGCTCAATCATTTCACCATTCATGATTATATCCGAGAAATTTTTTGAAGCGCTTCCCAACATGTGAGTGATGAACGGGGCTTTCAAAGTGTTAATAAAAAGCGTCGTCATCTCCTTTTCCAAAAGCGGTGGTTGCACTTGAACTGCCACCTCTCGCCACCTCTGCGCATATTGTCTGAAGCTTTCGTTCGATTTCTTCTCTAGATTTTGCAGAGTTATCCTGTCAGGCATCATTTCTGAGACATGATTGTACTGTCTCAGGAAAGCCTGTGCTAAATCCCTCCAAGTAGCAATTTTGGCTCGGCTCAGCTGATTGTACCACTTTGACGCTGCTCCCGTAAGACTTTCCTGAAAGCAATGTATTAATAATTGATCATTATTAATATGCCCCGTCATTCTTCTACAAAACATAGTAATATGGGATCCTGGGCAACTAGTCCCGTTGTATTTTTCAAATTCCGGCATCTTAAATTTGTAAGGGAGCACCAAGTCAGGAACCAAGCTCAGATCCTTTGCATCTATTCCATAGTTTTCAATGCTTTCTATTGCCCTAAACTTCTCTTCTATCCATTTCCATTTCTCCTCAAATTGTTTGGAAATTCCTCCTTCGCCTTGTCCTTTTCAACCATCTCGTCAAGATCTGGGACAGCAATATTATTCGGGCTATCACTGGGATTAAAGCCCGCTCCGGGTTGAAAATTCATTGGGATTGAAGCATCGCCTTGGAACTGCTGGGGCCTAACCGACACAGAGGGTCTCCGCGGATGCAGCTCAGTCTGTACTTGCGGATGAGGAGGCGTGAAACCTGGAGGATAAAGTGGTTCACCATTGTTTTCTTCTTCACTAACAATCACAGGACTTTTACCCTTATCTACTCCCTTCAATAATTGCGTCATCTTAGCCACCAGATCATTTTGGGACTCCTCCATCTTTTGCACCATGTCACGCTGAATCTTTTCTATTTGCTCTTTCATTTGCGCCTGCAACTGGTCCTGCATTTCTCTTTGAAGTCGCTCTAGCTTCTCCAACCTTTGGTCCATAATTTTTGTCTTAGCTCGGTACCGTAATTTTGTTGGTTTCCAGGTTAACTGAAATGATTTTATTCGATTAGGTTCTTTTAATGGTCATTAATGCATATGATGTGATGCAATGCATGAAAAGAATGCAAAGAAAAAGAGGCACTGATTCTCATTCAACTTCATTAGAAAACTTTACTAGATAAAGAGTTTCTTTACATAAAA